>NW_009729716.1:0-308 GCF_000703405.1 Apaloderma vittatum | reverse complement strand
TCCCTTCCCCCCACAGCCCTTCCTGGAGCTCACGCGGTAAAAAAAAAGGTTCCGCCTTGTGGGGTCATCCACTTGCGCTCTTTCGCGTTCGTGTTTCCGGCCGGCCAAGTATGAGAGGAGCACACGGGCTGGGTCTTATGATGGCGGATGGCTTGGGCGTGACTAACCAGGAAGAAAAGTAGGGGGATTTTTCCATGAGACAAGAGCAACAAAGGAGAAGGAAAGAGGTGACAAAATAGCGCTTTTCCCTTTCATCTCGAGCGATCGCTTCGGGAAGCTCCTTTCAGGAGGCTCTGTTCCTTCGCGAG
>NW_009729715.1:0-227 GCF_000703405.1 Apaloderma vittatum | reverse complement strand
GTTGGACATGGACACATAGGTCGGACCTGGACATGCAAGTTGGAGCCAGACACGTGGGTCCTACCTAGACCTGGACACGTGGGTTGGACCCGGATACGTGAGTTGGACCTGGACATGTAGGTTGGACCCGGACACGCAGGTCCTACCTAGACCTGGATACGTGGGTCGGACCCAGACACGTGGGTTGGACCTGGATACACAGGTCCTACCTGGACCCAGACACGTGG
>NW_009729714.1:308-1531 GCF_000703405.1 Apaloderma vittatum | reverse complement strand
CCGACGACGTCCGGGTCCAGCCGGGTGGGGGCACACCAGGAGATGGGATCTCGAGGGCTTGAGTTCGCGTCCTCTTCGCCGTTGGGTGCCTTCATCCTTTTTCGCGCGCGTCTCACGGCGTCCTCCGCATCGGGACGTCGTATTTCTTCCTGGCATCTTGCGTCATCTCTTGGCGTCTTCAACGTCGGGTGTCCTCCCAGGGCGTCTTCATCCTCCTTCACGTGACGGGAAAGGTCACGCAGGCTTTCATCGTCTCTCGTGGCGGTGTCAGATCATCTTTCTCCATGTGCAAATCATGTCCCTCCTTTGAGCATCGTCTCTGGGGGTCCTTAGCACCCCCCTAGAGCATCTCCATGCTCCGTAGGTGCAAACCATCGTCTTCTGTCCTGCATCATCCTCTGCTGGTGGCCTCTGGGTGGTCTGCCCGGGCATCCCTGTGCTCCTGCAAGAACATCTCCTTCCATCCTGCACCATCTTTTGATGTTCCCGGCTTTGAGTGTCCTCCTGGGTCATCTTCACGTGCAAACCGACTTCATCCATCTTACATCGCCCTCTCTTGACGTTCTCAGCTCCGAGTGTCCTCCTTGAACTTCTCCGTCTTCCTTTACCTGCAAGACACCTCCGTCTGTCTCATCCCACCTCTTAGTGGCTTTGATGCCGTGTTCTCTCATGGCTAAGCCACCTCCTTCTGTTCCATCCCATCTCTTGGTGGCCCTGGCACCGGGTGCCTTCATGCACAAGCCACCTTTGTCCATCCTGGCTCATCTCCTGGTGCCTTCAACACCAGGTCACCTTCTGGGCTCACGTGCAAGCCACCTCCTGTCACCTCCAAACGTCTTGGACACCTTCCACGCTCCTTCATGTGCGCGGCACTTCCCTCCACCTCAAACCATCTCTTGATGTCCTTGATGCCCTCCCGGAACGTCTCCATCCTCCTTCATGGTCAAGCCTCCTCTATTCCCCATTGCCACCTGGTGTCCTCGGTGCTGGAGAACTTCCCAGGTCATCTTCATCCTCCTTGACATGCAAGTGACCTTCCTCCATCCTGCACCAGTGTCATCAGTACTGGGGGGGCCTCCTGCAGGATCTTTGGGCTCCTTCCTTCCTCCATCACGCATCGTTGTCTCTTGACGTCCTCAGCACCAGATACCTTCTTGGAGCATCTCCATCCTCAAACCACCTTCCTCCCATGATGCGTCATCGTCATCTCGTGACGTCCTCGG
>NW_009729714.1:0-212 GCF_000703405.1 Apaloderma vittatum | reverse complement strand
CCCCGTTCCTTCCTCTCTCACCTTGCCTGTGCCCTCCTGGTGCCCCACACGTGGACTGAGTCGTGTCCCTTCTCTGCCCGGCCCACCCCCAACTTTAGCATCCATGGGTCCCACCACCAGCCCCAGCACGGGCAATCTCTCAACCCCATTTCCCTGCTCCGCTCATGCCACCACCTCTCGGAGCCGGGAGGGGAAACCACGCCACCACCGAC
>NW_009729713.1:0-1355 GCF_000703405.1 Apaloderma vittatum | reverse complement strand
ACACCATTGACTGAAGATAACGGAGAAGACACGCCGCACGGCAGGCCTCCTCTCTAACACGCTGTTTGGCTTCCCAGAGTTTTTTCCTTTAAAAAATAGAAATAAAAATTAAGCGAACCCCCTTCCCTCTTAACTACCGTAGCCCTAAGAAAACCGTGAACCCAGGGCTGCACCAGAATGCGTGAGCTATTTCTGAAAATATCGAGTAACCTCTGTATCTGTGGGAGAGGCGAGGGCAGGGAGAGAGTTTGTAGCGGCCGTGGCCGCCTCTTTAACGGGTCAGCGAAGGCGAGAGAGGAGCTGAGGAGGGAGCCCGCTGGCCGGCAGCGATGCCTTCGCCTGCTCTCGGGAGCCGGAGAAGCTGATGGAAACGCCAGCACAAGTTCGTGACATCTGCCCCAACTGCCTTGAATAATTTTGTATTTGCCATGCTCCCGGAGGAGAAGCCCACCGCCATCTGTAGCCTGTGTGGGAAGCATAAAAATGTGCTTCTGGGACGATCAAAGCTGGGCGGGGGGGATCGTGTTCTCCCCGCTTCTGCGGTTTGCTTGAATTAAACTCCGAGAAAAAAAAAATTAGGAACAACTTACCCGGTCATGTTTCCTATGTTGCTCTATGGGCGGCATATCTCTGAACGGATGGCTGGGTTCTCAAGGATATTTATTTTCAGTTAGACGAAGAGATATTTCACAATGCGCATTTTTATGCGACTAGTTATAAAAAAAAAAAAAGAAAAGAAGAAAGAAAAGAAAAAAAAGCCCGAAAGGCCGTTAATGAACTGTCTCCCAAAGCCGGGTGCTGCCGTGACTGCAACGTCTGCATTTAGTTTCCTGCCCCGGCAAATTCTCTAACATGCTAATTCCTGTGAATTCTGAGAGTTTATTTCTATTTGAAAATTTATCTCTGAGAGCAGCCGTCCCGGCAGCAGTTAAATAGCGGATTCCGGCAGCCAGCAACGAACACGATTTTAAGGCGTTCGTTGAATTAAACGCACTCCTGCCTTTCTTCCCACCCATTCATAAGTAACCTGATCATTTCACACTCGTGCCAGCTGGTACTTCACGCCATATAAGCACGTATGCATCGAACCACGAAAACGAAGCAGGCTCTAAAGAGGAGTTTTTTGTTTGCTTGTTTTGCGCTTTGGTTTCAGCTTTCTATGAGGGGGTGTGGTTTTGGATTTGGTGTAGGGGTTTTTTTAGATACCTGTAATATTTACGCTATCATTTTAAACCGAATATAGATGCTGGTTAGGTATTTCCGTCTCTTCGAAAAATTCAGTTAGGCTTAAATTCCCCGAATTTCCCGTTGCAGCACCCGGTGGGACGAGTCAACGCCAGAGCATCACTGCGGCT
>NW_009729712.1:0-5452 GCF_000703405.1 Apaloderma vittatum | reverse complement strand
TTTATTTTATTTTATTATTATTCAGTCTCTCATAGTTTTTCTTTAGCAAAGCCTGAAGAAAAGCGTGCTGTTGCTGACACAATACTGTTTCCAGAAGTGAAAGCAGACAAAATTGATTGTTATATCTTAGGGCTGCTAACACCAAGTATGAGATTCTAACACAAGACTTAATTTTCCTTTTAAGGCACAAAGATGGCAATTTGGCCGCTAGCTTGTGACCTTGAAGATCAGGACTGAAATGTGTCCTCCTGATGCTGAGCAAAGCACTTACGACCTTTTTCAGCTGCACACTCGTGGAAGCGCAGAGAATCCCAAGTTAATATTTAGGTTTGACTCCATGCTCTCAGACACTGAAACCTTTCATTTCGTCATGAACGAACTTCAGGACAGATAAAGAAGTTCCCCATGTAAATAATCTGCTTCATCTCTTAAGTTCCTTTGGTCCTATCCCAAATGTGTGAACATCAATGGGGATTTTTTCCTTTGTTGTTTGTGGGTTTTGCATTTGAGTTGCTGCTGTGTTGAGGGAAGCAGAATCAGCTAAGAGTTGTAAAGCCAAATAGGTTACGGATGCTCAGAGCAGTTCCAAGTTCCAGGCAGTGAAAACTGCAACTTTATTCTTGCAATTTATTTTTTTTTTTTCCCTGAAAGACTTAACTCAGCTGGGACGTCATCCTGCAGGTTTATAGTATTTTTATAGACGTGATAATAGGTGTAAGAAGCCTTTCCTTGGTACAAGGTAATGTGAATTTTGACAATCTGAGAAAACACGTTCAACATATTTCCTTATATGTCATTGATTATATCTCTGGTTTCATGTGAAAATAATAACAGAAATGCTTCACCATCTACTATTACATTAAATTCTTTTGCTCGCACGGAGCTGCTGAATGGTCGCAGCACAGCTGTGAGTAAACTGATGTAATCCTGTTATGCCAGAGCGGGAGGGAAGCTTTAGCTGGGAGCCACGTGTTAATTCCTTTTCCTACAGTCCCTGCATCCACAGGGGTTCACTCCTCCGTACCAGCCTGTGCAGCACGGCTGTCGGGGAGTGGCATTTCAACGACGTGTGTCATCAGATCCCTAAACCTTTCTGGACAAGTGCATTTAGACCATTCCAGGAATGGAGAGCACAAAAGATGGTTTTATTTTTTCTTTGGATCTCTGTAGCTGTTTGATTGTGTAGCATGATGCTTCCCTGCTCTCTGAAGATGCGGATGCGGTGACTTTGGACAGGGCATCAAAATCCAATAAAATGTTTTGTAGGGCACAAAATGTACAGAGAGTTTGAACAAAGCAGAATAGCATCATTTTGTTTTTTCTTTTTTTTTCTTTCTCTGTGGAAGAATGTTGATCTAGTGATGCAAAAAAGAGAGAGAAGGGGGATGTGCAGCCAGAAGGGCCTGACAGTGCACTCTCCTGGAGTGCATATAATCCAAATTCAGGCTGTCTCTACACACATTTTTTGCAGAGAAGCATCCAAGATCATATACTTCTTCAGGAAACTGAGTGTGTATTCTTGAGTAATTTCCTGACCTGAGGTCCTGGTTGTTAATTTTTCCTTGAATTTTCTCATGCTCTCCCCTATTTAAAGAACATTTTTCCCCTTTGGATCAACTGACTGCCATCCCGTCATTTTTTAAGTGCCTTAAATAATCCAGGTGCCAGCATGAGAAGCGTATTTATGAGTCAGATTTCTTATACTATATTCGTTCTTGTCAGCAGTGCTTCCTGATACAGCTGTGGAATGATAACACAACCCTTTTAGGTCATTCAGACAATTTTTTATGGGCCAGTCCAGCAAGTCCTACTCGGAAGACTCTCTCAGACTTCATTCAGATTTTTTTTTTCTCTGAGAAAAAGATCTCCAGTGAAGAGCAATATTGTTGATGTTGTTTCAGTTACATTGTTTGATATTTGTTATTATTTATTTTTATTATTTATTTCTAATTTTAACTAGTTTAAAAATATTTTCTCTTTCCTGCCTTACTTTAATGTTTGCTTTTTGTTAATTGAAGTGAGTCAAGAACTTGAAAAATTATACCTCAGAAGCAGGAGAAGTGAAAGGAAATATATGATCTCTGTCTTGGGATTGTTTTTCTTGTCTAATCAATTTGCAGTAAGTTTATCATCCTTTCAACAAGTTCGTTATTGCTTTGGTAAAGATCCAGCAATTACAGGAAGGAGCAATTTCAAGAGAGATACAGTACACCCGAGAAGTTATACAAGGGAACGCTGGTTAGACCAGCCTAAATAGACTGTTAAGTTTGATGATTCAGACAAAAGGAATGTAACATATTAAACTTAATTTCTCCATTTTATAACAGTGAAAACACATTGATTTTCTTGGAAAAGATGAGATTGACACAGCATATGAGCATACGTTTGCTATTACTGACTTGTTTATAGAATGGGACAAACTGAAAAGAAATGCAACGAATTCATTCAAATTCTCTGGCCTGATTTTCAGGTTTGTAAGACTCGGGGTTAGAAACTGATGTAGAAGCAGGTGAATAGAAACGGGAATATTACAGCTTATATGAAGAGCTGAGAATAAAGTCTCTATGTTTTGTATTTTTGGGTAATTCTGGGGCACTGTGTTGTTCTCCATACGAAATACCTTTGTCAAGAGAAAGGTAAAATTGCACGAGTTTTTATAAGGAACACTGAATAGTCATCTCTTTGTGTTTATTGTTTCTGCTATTTCTACTTTATTTCATCTTTTCCCGTTATGCAGTCTTAAAAGTTATTTTTAATTTGCTTTTAATTCTTTAACCATTTGTGTAAATTTTTTTGTAATGGATAATAGGAGGCTATTCTCTTCTGCATGACTCTTTTTAGACTCCATCATAATGCCATTCTCTATCATAATGCCAGTCGCAGTAGTCCTTTCCATTATCGTCTTTTGTTTTGAGAAATAAAAACATTATATCCAAAAGCATGCAGATATCAAAAAGAAAAAGCTGTGTTTGTCCACTTTTTTTTTTAACTTCTATAAGGGAACACAAAAGGTGCTTCAGTAAGAAACTTACCCATTCGGAAAGTAAAGGTAATGTTAAATGAATCTGTTCATTTTTTGGATAGCTGAACTACTTCTTGTACAGTGAACTTGGCCCAGATGCTTCACATCACTATTACTTATTTATAGGTAAAATATAAAGTATTTTTAGAGAAAAGAAAAAAACCATTCTTTGCTTACAGGAGTTCTTTTTTTAGGTCACATGAAAAGAAGGAAGTGGGAGATTTTATACAATGTACATGAAATGTGGATAAGGAAATGTAGTTCTGGCTGTGTTTCCAAAGACACCGCTCTCAGTTGCTGCAGTAAGATTTGTGGCAAGGTAAGGAGAGGGTAACAGTTACACCAAACACTGGCTTCTTTCAGCTAAATTCAGCAAAGCTCTAGATGATATGAATTACATTTTTCTGCTTCCACAAATGAGATTATTTGATACTTTTTTTCCCTTTAATATTAAGAACTGACATGCTTTTTCCCTTTGCTTTTCTGTTGCTTTTCTTGTATGTGGAAGTATCGGGCATATCTACAGAAGGGTTTTCTTTGGGCAACGTGCAGGTGGTATGTGAGGAGATACTGATTTTTGGCTTAATGAGTGAGAGTTCAGACTGGGGTGGTTCACTTTCTCTGCTTATGGCTAGAAAAAGCAATTCAAGGTAAGCCTGGGCTGTTTATTGGCTTTATTGATATTGAATAAGCAGTTGAATAGGTTGATTAGATACCTTCTAAAATTCTCCAATGCATTTGCTTAATATTCTTTATCAGTGTGGAACTGAAGCATTGCACAAACTCTTAGAGTAAAATGACAGGTTTTCTTTTCTAATTCTCATCTACTTGATATTCTACTTCATTATTTACATATTAGATTACCTTGCATCCACTGAGTTTTCTGTGTACAGAAACCAAATATGTAAAACCCGAACTGATGACAGCTTGTGTGGACATAATTGCCTTCAACCTACTCTATTATTATCTTTTTTTAAGTTGTAGATTTTTTTTTACCAAAAGTGCCCAAATCATAAGTTCATTTGATTTTATTTATTCCTGGAAGATCAAGACTCACATAGGTTTTAGGTAGATTTATTGTTTGTATGGTGAGACATATTTTTAGTGGAATACAGAACAGAGATGGAGATACACAGCAATGGTTTGTTCTCAAACAGTTTAAGCTCGTATGGCCTGAAGTACTTTTCAGTGTCTTTTAGTTGCAGAGACAATGCTGAACTGCTTCCTTTCAGTCTCCATATATCTGCTTCATCTCAATATCAGTTGCAGTTGCATGTTCATGGAGTTTATTCATGATGATGGTAGGTAAAATCAGGAATTTACTTCAGGAATATCTTAGGTGGCTGTCATGTTCTGATTCCTCTGTGTCACCAATGAAAAGTGAAAACTTTTTTTAAAAAAAGCAAGAAGAATGGAATACTTTAAAAGGAATAGGGAGTGGATGTGTTTTTTCATAAGCTTAATTAAACAGTATTCAGAACTAATTATTTGAGGTGATCAGTAAATCTAATGAAGAGTAATTATTGTGGTTTTTTTTCTGCCCTTTTTACTCTGCAGAGAAAGTAGTGATTGTCTGGGCTCAGTATAATACTCATGCTATTACTTCAAAAATGGTCAGTAGTGCTAGAAGATGACCTGCTCTTTGTACAGGTTCAGCACTACTTGCTATAAAATCTGTAAATGGCAATTTGGTGTCTTGAAGTGGATCCAAGATCTGTGTGGCAGACATAGAGCTTGTGTTCCTCCTGTGTTATTTCCAGTTCTTGGTGCTGATAACACCAAGGTTGCAGGTTCAATTCCCGTTCAGTCCCCATTTGTTGCCTGATGTAGTTGAGAGGCGTCCCTGCCCATGACAGGGAGGTTGGATGAAATGATCTCTAAGGTCCCTTCCAGCCTAGGCCATTCTATGATTCTGTGATTCTATGATTCTGTGATTGTATGATTCAATGGCCATCTTTTGTTCCGTTGCTGGATTGTTCAAAGAGCAAGAGTTCCTGGAAAAGCAACTATATACACTGTACATAACTATAATATTCTCAGGGATGTCCAATGACAGGACAAGGGGCAACAGGTGCAAGTTGGAGCATAGGAGGTTTCACAAAATCATGAGGAAAAACTTTTTCACGGTGAGGGTGACAGAGCACTGGCACAGGCTGCCCAGGGAGGTTGTGGAGTCTCCTTCTCTGGAGACATTCCAAACCTGCCTGGACGCGTTCCTGTGTGACCTACTCTAGGTGATCCTGCTCTGGCAGGGAGATTGGACTAGATGATTTTTCGAGGTCCCTTCCAACCCCTAATATGCTGTGATTCTGTGATTTTGATTTCATAAATTGTTTGCTATACAAACACTCTGAAGTTTCTGTGGTTTGAGGAACCAGAGAAACCCGGAAAATGGGTGATTTATTGTCGTGGTTTGACCCTGGCCGGCAG
>NW_009729711.1:5225-6044 GCF_000703405.1 Apaloderma vittatum | reverse complement strand
CGGCCAGCCGGGTAATTAGACCGCGGCTGAAATGATGAAAAGATATCTGCAGGCTTTGAGGCCGAGGCTTTGAAGCTGTAAATCCTGTGAAGGCAGCATCCCCGCACGCGCCCGCCGGGAGATATTTACCCGGGACCTGCTTTCCGCCATCTCCGCTCTGCCCAGAGCCTAGGAAAAATAAAGAAATAAACCTCCCCTGGGGAGATGCTGAGCCCAGAGGGATGCTCCGGGGTCCCCCGAATTCTGTGCATCTTGCTGAGGGGGAAAGGACGTCCCCAGCATCGTGTTTGAGGCAGAGGGTACCGGGAGCACCAGAGCCTGGTCTTGCAGGAAGTGCGGTGGGAATCGGTGGGTGTTGGTGGGAACTGGTGGGTGTTGGTGGGAACTGGTGGGTGTTGGTGGGAATCGGTGGGTGCTGGTGGGTATCGGTGCTGCTGGGTCAAACCCGGGGACAGGTTCTTAAACCCCAGCCCAGCTGAGACCATTCACCCAAAGGGATGTGACCAGTTCCACAGCAGCTCCAGGAGCATCCCAAGATGCCAGAAGGTGCCTGCCCTCAAGGAGGGCATCCATATGGGAAGACCCTTGGATTTGACCTCCCACCCACCAAAAGCCCCTTGGCAGGGAGTGTCTCGGGCCGGCGGTGCTGGGGGATGCCGAAGAGGAGACGCACAGTGGGGCCGGATAGTCGGATCCCAGCAGGAGCGAAGCAGCAGCTCAGCACAGGGGTAATTAGCAGCTTGTGATTCCAGATCCTCATTAGGGGCTGGCACCCCCCACCCGTTGCGCTCTGTGCAATTAGTCGCTAAGTAACATGCG
>NW_009729711.1:4653-5025 GCF_000703405.1 Apaloderma vittatum | reverse complement strand
CAACCCTGGCACTACCGTGAGGGTCCGGCTGCTCTGAGAGCTATTTCTATGAGGGAAGATGCATTATCTTCCCTCTCACCCCACCCTAATTAATTGTTTTAATTAAGGAAATGCCACCTCCACTCTTGACTGCCATTTGCCTGCAGAACCGTTGCTAATTACGGCGAGGGAAACGCACTGTGGCTTGTTAAACCCGTTTGCAGGCAGCTGGGAGGGGGGTTGCATGCGTAGGGGGGGGCGGCCTAAAAATATATGGGAAAAGGGAAAACAAACGAGCTCCAAGATACAAATCCAGCGTCCAGGCGAGCGGAGAGGATTTGGGGGTCCCTTGCGAGGGAAAGGGGTGCCCGTGGTCAGGGGATGTGGCTAAAG
>NW_009729711.1:4215-4441 GCF_000703405.1 Apaloderma vittatum | reverse complement strand
TCATGAATTTTAATAGGCAGTCGCTGCCGGGTTTCTCCTTCTCCTGTCGCTTTTCTGCCCCCCCGCAGCCTTTCGGGTCATCCTTCCACTCCCCAGGGCATCTCCAGGCTTCCGGCCACCCCTTGGCATGCTCCAACCCCCCAAAAAACCTTCCCCAGCATCTCCCCGTAAGGGAGGTCTGGGCCCAAAGGCACGACCGTGGGCACAGGTGCTGCTGGCGGGGAGG
>NW_009729711.1:1949-4171 GCF_000703405.1 Apaloderma vittatum | reverse complement strand
TGTAAAAGCTCCGGAGACACCACTTCAGAAACATCCGTCTTTATTAGCAGCTGGTTAAGACCGCCCCGAGGGACCATAATGAAGGGAAGCAACTTAATCACCATCATGCAGCAAAGTGTGGGCGAGCCCGTCCCTCCTGGTTGCCCGGTCGTGGTCGTTCCCACCACTCGCGCTACCGCTTCCCCGTGGCTGCCATGTCCTCAGGTGCTCCCACCCGGTGACAGTGTCCCTCCTGGTCCCAGCCAGCTCTGTGACAAGGGCCCTCCTGGTGTCGTCTGGTCTTCAGAGGATGTCTCTCCCGGTCCTGTGTCACGGCATCCCTCCTGGTCCTGAAGCTTTGTCCCTCCAGGTTCTCCTGGTCCCTCCTGGCCCTGCCATGACATCCCTCCTGGTTCTCCAGAGACGTCCCTCCTGGTCTCAAGCAATGATGTCCCCCTGGTCCTTACAGCCCCATCAAGATTGTTCCCTCTTGCTCCACACAACATCCCTCCCAATCTTGCAACCATGTCCCTTCCGGTTCTTCAGCCACGTCCCTCCTGGTCCCATGAAACAACGTCTCTCCTGGTCCTGAGCAAAGATGTCCCCCTGGTCCTCTTGGCCTGATGATGACAGTGCCCTCTGGTCCCTCCTAGCCCCACACAATAACATTCCTTCTGGCTACACAATGATGTCCCTCCTGGTCTTTCCTGATCCATCCTGGACCAGTGCAGCAACATCCCTTCTGTTCCTGCAACCACAGAACCGTGTCCCTCCTGGTCCGTGATGACATCTTTCCTGTTCCTGGGGGTCACAAATGAAATTTCTCAGGAAGAGAGGTCAGATGCTGCCCTTTTTCTGGGGGGATTTGGGGTACAGGGCGGGAGGAATTGCAAACTGAAGGGGTTTGGGCTTGGATCCTGCCCAGATCCTTCTTGATGGCTTGGCAAGCGGGGAGGGGGGAGCTGGGCCAGGCTTTTTTCCTTCCCCATCTCCTCTATATTTGGGTCCGTTTCCAAACACAAAGCACCACTTCAAAACGCCTTGCAGTTGCCGAAGCGATAGAAATAACATTTTCTGGCGGAAGACTCCGCTTTGTTTTTTAAAAGAGCTGCTTTAGAAATCACTCAGCGCTGTCGGTCCCTCCCCTGCCACCACCAAATCCCTGGAGATTTTGGAGCTGATCCCATCTGGCTCTGGAATTCCCCCTTTTTTTCTTTTTCTGGGGGAAATTTCCCAGCTCCATCCCCCACCCTAAGAGCTGATGTTGGACCCGGCTGAGTTTTGGGAAGGGTTGAAACAAGCCCAGGCTGCCAGCGGCTCCACTTGGCTCCCTGGGTTGGGAAAAACCTGGTCCAGGAAGGGGATGTGGAGGGAAAGGAGCAGGAGAAGCTGAATCAATCCTTCCTGGAGCTTCTGCCATGATGCTGAGCTGGGTATCACTGTCCTGGGAGCGTGATCGCACTGATAAGTGTCCTCTTGCCCGTGGTCATCCCATCCTTCCTGTATTGGGGGAGATGGTGGTGGTGGTCACGGGGAGACGGTTGTGGTCATGGGGAGATGATGGCTGTGACCGGGGGGAGATGGTGGTGGTCACAGTGGTTCCCTGCTGATCTGCCCCTGAGACGACATGATTATGGCCCCAGCTTCTGTTTTGCAGCCTCCATAGGCGAGGTGGGGTGAAAATGGGTCAAAACGGGGGAAAACTCGAGGTGCAGCTAAAGGAAGCTCTTTGCCAGCAGATGGGGGTACCCTCCAAAGCGAGCCTTGTGCTCCCCATCAGCCCTCCCCAGCAAGGATCTCCATCATCCCCAGCCCTGCCTTCATCCCCCAGCCCTCGTCTCCATCACCCCCAGCCCTCATCTCCATCATCCCCAGCCTTTCCTTCATCCCCCAGGTCTCATCTCCACCACCCCCAGCCCCCGTATCCATCAATCCCAGCCCTCACCTCCATCATCCCCAGCCTTTCCTTCATCCTCCAGCCCTCATCTCCATCACCTCCTTCACCCCCCCCGCACCACCCTCACGCCGGGTGGCTGTGCCTGCCACCAGCTCCCGCATCCGTGCGAGGAGAGGGAGATGGAGAGGGGAGCACAGGGAACCAGCGGCGCAGAAGATCAAGAGGAAAATGATCAAAGGAGGGATGAGGGTGAGCGCTGGCAACCCCGTCACCCTGGAGACGGGAAGCAAATATTTGGGCTAATGGCGCTTTCGGGGAGCGGGCCGGGCGCTTCCCATTGTCAGGC
>NW_009729711.1:1346-1913 GCF_000703405.1 Apaloderma vittatum | reverse complement strand
TTCGGCTTCATTAGACATTGCCGGCACAGGGAGGGGGGAATTTAGGGTGTGGGCAGGTTTGTTAAAGGAATCGGCCATCAGCCAGTGCAGGAGGGATGCTCTGGTGGAGGGATGCTTGGCTGGGGGGATGCTCTGCCATAGGGATACTCTGCCAGGGAGATGCTCAAATGAGGGGATGCTCAGCCATAGGGATGCTCAGCCGAAGGGATGTTCGGCCAGAGGGATGCTTGAATGGAGGGTTGCTCAACCGGGGGGATGCCGGGCTGGGGGGACGCTCAGCTAGAAGGGTGCTTGGCTGAGGAGACGTGCGGGGAGCGACGGAGATGATGCTCTCCCACGGGAGCAGCATGTCGTGAGGCTGGGGGGTGGTGGCACCGGAGGTACCGCCAGCCCAGATCTGTCACCTCCCGCAGCGTGTGGCTGTCTGTCGCCTTGCCGAGCTCAGCATTCCCCCTCCTCCTGCGAGGCACAGCCTCCCTCCTGCTTGCCCAGGGGATGCTCCTCCTGCTTAGCCGGGAGGGAAACTGAGGCACAGAGAGCTCAGAGGGGCAGCAACCGGCTGGGAAA
>NW_009729711.1:360-1336 GCF_000703405.1 Apaloderma vittatum | reverse complement strand
GCCTCTAGCCCAAGCCCCACCGCCCGGGGCCCCAGCCCCACCCAGTGCCCACAGCGTGAGCTGCCAGGACCAGACCCCAACCTCCTTCTTCTCCCCATGGGTGCTGGGTGGGGATGAGGTCACCCTGGGGAAACCCAATCTCTCTCTATATATTTATATATATGTGGTTTTATATATATGTACACACACACATACTGTTTTTAAGATTTACCTACATTTATTAAACTCAAGCATCTGGTTGAAAACAGAGAACATTTATTTTTGAATATAAATCTGTCTCCCATTTTAATCTGACAGTTAACCCTTGCAGCCCGTGACCATGAAGCAATGAGTTATGGAGAGCAGCTGGGCTGTTCCCTCCCACCTAAGGACACCCCACCGAGGTGACACCATGGCCCTCGGTGTCCCTGTGCCACCCGCCTGCCTGGGCACCCGTGGGTCTGCATGCAGCGGGCATGGCAGGGTGGCTACAGACCTGGGTGGTGTGGGGTCGTGGGGGGACGGAAGGAAGGTAGTGGTTTCTGCATTGTTTAAAATATCAATAATATTATTAATAATTGTATTGTTATTCTGTACTCCTGTTATAATAATTATATGTCTATTTTTAAATAATGTATTCTAGTTGTGATGATTGCTGTAAGGAATAGCAATAGTGACAATGATGACAATAGTGAAAATAGTGATGATGATGATGATGATAATAATAATAATGATGATAATAATAATAATAGTTCTTGAGCTGGCAAAGGGCCTTTCCCTTGTGCCAGGAGCGGAGCCGTCCCCGTCCATCCGTACCTGACGTGCCGCCTGCCCGCCAGTTCCAGGAACGCGATAGAATTGGAGTGACATGGAGGAAAATCAGTCTGAATGAATGAGGTCACCTGCCTTAGAAATAATTCATCAAAGGCACCACTTAATACACCTCTCCTTGCCCCGGGGTGGGGGCTGGGTGCTGGTGCTGGCTACTGGTCCAGCA
>NW_009729711.1:0-213 GCF_000703405.1 Apaloderma vittatum | reverse complement strand
AAGGGGCTTTTGTCCCTGGGGTGGGCAGGGAGGGATCGTGGCCGGGTGCAAGCGGCATGGGGCCGGCAAATGTTTTAATTCCCTTTAATTCCCCGGCTGCAGCGTGTCGCCGTGGCGGGGGCCGGCGTGTGTGTCCCCCATCCCATCCCATGCACACAGGGTCCTTTCCAACCTTCCTTCTTGGAGTATTTTTCTTTTTTTGGGGGAGGTGGG
>NW_009729710.1:27975-50620 GCF_000703405.1 Apaloderma vittatum | reverse complement strand
CGGGGACCCCGGGGCCGCGCCCGGCCTGTGCTGAGTGTTCCTACGCATCCCGTTACTGAGAAGGGCTTTGCCTGCGCTGCTCCGTGCGTGCTGCGGCCGTGTGAGAAGCGACGGGGGCAGTCAAGGCTGTGCCGTACCCCGCTACGTTTTTCACCGAAGCTGGCGGCGAGTTGGCCGTCCCTGGGTTTTAGGTGTAGAAATCGGGGTGTCGAAGGCGATGAAGCCCACCACAAGTCAGGAGGTTCGGTGCAAGCGGGGATTGGAGGTTCCGTTTCAGTCCGATGGCTGGCTCTGGGCGGGTGCTTTAGTTAGTATGTCGTTCAGAAAGTTAGAAGATTAATTTTCTGGTTTATTTTTAAACTTTTTGCATATATGCATGCAAATTCAGGAGGGAGAAAGGAGTCTGTGATATTCTTTTTTAATGTCTGTCAGATAAAATGATTTTAGATAGAAGGTTTTTTTTACTGATCTGGCCTCCTTTTTTGTGTGCATGAAATTGAAATCCATTTTATTTTTAGTGGTCTCACAAAACCTGATATTTCTAAACACCCTTAGTAATATCGGAACAAAAGATATTATAGCAACACTTTTGTTAACAGTATAATTATTTAACTTCTAGGCTTGTGGGGTTATAGTGGAACTAATCAAAAGCAAGAAGATGGCTGGCAGAGCTGTGCTATTGGCAGGACCTCCTGGAACTGGCAAGGTATTTTTAATTTTTCATATGAAATACAGTATTCTCAAATCTGTTTTGTTCTAATTTGTTGTCAAAATAATTTCAGGATAGTGGTTAAATAATGTTTTCATGTAATAGGGTGGGGTTTTTTTTTTAAATCAATGTATCGACTTGATTTCCTGCTTTGTGTTTTGATTTTTGCTATATCATCGACATTGGCAATATCCAGCGGTGTGTTCAGGCATCACTGGTGTGAAACCACCTCTTGTAGGTTACCAAACACATCTGTAAATATGTCTCTGAAGAAGAGTCTTAGAAGTTAATTTCATATTAAAAGCCTAAATACATTTTGCTTTGCTTATTTAATTCCTGTGCTATTTAAGGCTTTCTGCATTTGTATCAGATGTCAAATTCAAATGCCTAATATCGTGTCTTTAAGGTGTTTTATAAGTCTTTGATAAAAGTCACTTTTTTATCTGTCTAACTTGTTTTAGGGGGAGGAGGGTTGTTACACATGAGGAACATATCAGACAGAATAGTCTTGATAGTTGATATATGGAAGGTGATACAATGAGGAAAAAGAACTTTGTGCTGAAAGAACAAATTGATAATTATAAAAAAAATTAATGTGTGGGTTTCGGTTTTGTTTTGTTTTGTTTTTAAGACTGCTCTGGCTTTAGCTATTGCTCAAGAGCTGGGAAGTAAAATTCCCTTTTGTCCTATGGTTGGAAGTGAGGTCTATTCCACTGAGATCAAGAAAACAGAAGTTCTGATGGAAAACTTCCGACGTGCAATTGGTAAGTTTCAGAAAAACAGAAGAATTAAACATTTGCATGATACTTACTTTGCTTTTTTCCAATCATCTAAAAAGTGAAAACTTTTCAGTGGTTGTCGTTGTTTTCATGTTACTGTGTGTTCTTTTTCTTCAGTGCTGATCTTAATTTAGCGAATCTCTTCCACACTTACTCTTTTCTATTTATAAACCGTAATTGTTATATGGTGGTTTACTCTGCTTCCCCAGAATCTCCTCTCATCTTCCAGCTTCATATCCTGCTTTGGCTCTGACTCTGAGTAAAGCTGAAAGAAAAATTAGCTTTTGTTTCTTACACTAGCAGAAATACTTTTAGACAGAAAAATGTTCTCTCCTTTTTTATTTAGTGATTTCATCCTACTAAGCAAACAGTCGTAATCAGGGACTCCCAAATGGCAGCGTTAGCCTGGCTCGGTGTTCCAGCAAGCACAAAGGAAGTTCCGTGCCAACAAAATAAATATTTTAATGTCTTCCTCAGTTCTACAGTGCTTTTATAAGCTTGATGTAAATTGGTTAAATTTGCAACACAGCCTCACTGAGTATCTAAAGATCTCTGATATGATTGCTGCTGACAGCTGATAAATGCAGTTTGGAGTGGCCCCTGTTTGTATGAGGACTGGCTAAAGATAACCTGACTGCTTTTAGTACTGAACACAGCAGCAGTTATTTTTCCTGGTTTCTGTACCATGTGTCCCCTTGGACTTCACCTAAGTATTTGGTGGCAGTAAGGTGAAGTTCTGCAATGAAACAAAAGCATCCCGTTGACTTGATAAGAAGGCCACTCTCGGTAGTCTTCTAATTACCAGGGATCTGGCAGGGCCTGGGGGAGGGAAGCCAGGGACTGAGTAGTCTGCAAGATTTCCTTGATGTGATGAAGTTGCCTGTCAGAGATTTGGAAACCTGAACCAACAGATGAAACTTCTGCTATCCATGTTGTCATTTCTAGAGACAGCAGTATTTTAGCTCTCTGAGGTTTAACAGCCAGCTACATTGTTAGTTCCCTGCATTCCCTGAATGTCAATAGAGAGACAGTTCTAAACAAATATTAGTGTTAATGAAAGATGGGACTTCTTTTATTCCTTCCTGTTGAATTCCATGTCACATTTTCATAACACAACCTTTATTACATACTTTTATCAATGTAAAAAAATTCCCTGAAGCATTTAAAAGTATTAGTAACTACCGTTTCTGGTAATAGAACATTTTTCAGTCGTATTTAAATTTCAGTAATGTGTAGCTTCCCTGACTAGTAAATAAATAATTTACAAGAGTGTATCTGTCAAAAAATCATTTTTATACACAGTACACCGTCAGCTGTGACTGGATTCAAGAGAAGCTTCAGCTCATATGTCAACTAGTACTTAAAGCATTCATTTAGGATTGGGGATTTTTTGGAGGTGGGGTATGTGTGTGATATGATTCCTTATTATCAGGTTCTGTACACATCATCTATTGCTCATATTGTGCATTTTACTTTCAGAGTGTTTAGGTGTCTCGATAAAAATTATCAGGGATGTTAACATCATTTTTTCCCTTCCCTCCACCTTTTTTCTTGTAGTCGATAGAATCTGACTGCTTTGGATCCATCACTGTATAAGGGAACTGGGATTTTTTAGAATTTTACAGATTTTTTTTTATTGTTAGGAGTACACAGAGTTTACAGATTTATTTTTTTTGGTGAGTCTTTGAATAACAGGCCTAACATGGGCAAGTACTTCTTGGGGTATAGCAGAGAGTTTGTAATACCTGAGAAACATGAAAAGACAGAGTGCGAAATGAGAAGATGGAATTGTTGTACTGGTTAAAAAATCTCGAGCTAGGAGAGATTTATGCTGTATAGAGCTTATTAGCAGCTGGCAAGCGAGATGACAGCAGCTAATGTTAGAGCTCAGCTGCAGTAAAAAATAACTACTGGAATAGCCACTTAAATAGCGTATCTGTTCCCTGTGTCTCCAAATTGTAACTGCCAGTAAATCAAACAAACATGATTTAACGCCATATAATGCTGTTGAATCAAAACATGAAACAGTCCCGTATTGCTGCCTTAGACTCGTGCCTCTGATTTATAGGTAGGAAATGTCTCTGTTTAACTTAAAGAGCTCTTTCGAGATTGAAATTTGTAATTGATATACACCAAATAATTGGAAAACACAGGATAATCAGCAGCAAGTTACAAGCATCAATTACCTTTGCTCAGATCACATTAATCTGTAAATATTTCCTGTACACACACCTACGTGAGTACATTAGTTTAGATTAGAGGCATGCTTTTGAAACAAATCTCTCTAGGTTGTCCGTGCTGACTTGGCTTTGGTGTGTGTTGTGGAGTATGTGAACTGGATTCTTTTCAGATGAAAGGAAACTGGAACATGTGCTTTAGCAGTGTACAAAATACAGCCCAAATACAAATGGGCTTCCTTTTATTCAGAGCAGAATAGAGCTCATACTTCAGTATTCAAAACAAAAAGGAAAAACATACCTGTGAATGTCCACTTCTCTGCACCCATAGTCCCCACATGGCTTCACGTTCCTTTTCAGTGTAGCCTGCGTGATGCAGCCCTGTTCAGGTCAGTTTTGTAACTCAAAGGTTAAGTACTTTTTTGTCCAATGTTTTGACCTGAAAAACATTTTAAAAAAAAGTTACAGAAATCTACTTCATATAAAACTCTTTAAGTAGTGCTGAATAAGAAGAAACAATCAAGAAATTATCATGTTATGCACAGTTAAGCTTTTTTTTTTTCACATTTCAAATCCTAGTCTTGATTTGGGTCCAGTAGAGGGAGACAGACTCGTACTTGTCAGTTCTTTATATTCCCCTATCAGCAACTCAAGATTACTGGTGAAGTGTCTGATCTATTTCAAAGCAAAAAGAAAAGTAATGGAACAAGGAAAGTTTTATAAAGTCCTAATAGCCTCGGACTGGGCAGGATGACTTCCTTATATCTTGTTACAGCCCATTCATTATTTTCGCTATGGCATGTGTGTCTCATAAAATACTTTACAGAGTCTCTTCAGATGTGGGTGCTTTGAACTTTTATGTAGTTAGAGCATCTGCATAATTGTAGTGGTAGTGGTGATGATAGTGTATTTTCTCTGTAACAGTCTAACCTTAAAACTCTGCAGCTCTGTATTATTCATCAATTTAAAATAACTTAGTTAATTACAACAGTATTGACTAGAAGGCATCCAGATACCGAGATGATTGTCTCAAAACCAAGCAAAGTCACTGACAGCTATTTTGAAGTAGTTTTACATTTGTATTGTAGCGGATTGTGCTAAATTTTACCTAGCTCACCTTTTGCTATTAACTTGAAAAATATTTTAAATGCTACATTAACCTTTTCTTAATTTTCTGAGGTTCTAACACAATACCCCGTTAATCAATTTATGTTATTTTTAACTCAGTTACTAACATTAGAAGTTTTTTATAAAGTTCCTTGTTTTGTCTCCTATCTTTTTCCTTACTTTGCAGGGCTTTTGTAGTAAAAAAATAGTGTAAAACTTGCAGTTATGTTACTGTCACTTAGTTTCAGATCTTTAGTTTCAGAGGATGGACTGTTTATCTGACTGTAGCATAGGGGAACAAATCAAGCATATCCCCTCTTTGGAGGACAGAAAAGAGAGAGGATACTGACATTTGCTTCAAGAATTAATAATAATGGACAGAAAGAAAATAATTTTTTAAGAGTTTAATGAACTGCTTTGCAGGTCAGAACTTGGGCTGAACTTTTGTCCTGATGACACGGGATGAATATTCTCAATGTTGAAGAAGGGAACTATAATTGATCTTTCTACTTTTGAAATAAAAAACTACTATTAAATGTAATGCATCCTAATAATAGGTGACATTCTGTTGGCAGGCATGTTTGCATGTATGCAGCCACTGATTTGTGTACTGAAACTATTCTAAACAATTTCTTGCAGGGTTGAGGATTAAAGAGACCAAGGAGGTTTATGAAGGAGAAGTCACAGAACTAACTCCATGCGAGACTGAAAATCCTATGGGGGGGTATGGCAAAACCATCAGCCATGTAATCATAGGACTCAAAACTGCAAAGGGAACCAAACAGTTGAAGGTCTGTATGGCAGAGTTTCAAAGATTTCCTTAAGTATTTCAGGTCTGCATCTTCCGTTGTTAGCACTTCGTATTTCCATTTTAAGCTCTTGATCCCCGTATCTGTAGAGCGGCGTTGCCAGAAGGCTCTTTCTTTTACTACAGAACTTTATCCTGCTCCTGAGCATGCACCTTTATTTGCTTTATGTAGAATATTTATATATGAGTCTTGTCTCGTACTAATTGAAGTTGGTAATAAAGCTGTCGCTCAGTTAGCAGCCCCTGTTATTTTTCTGTTTGGCAGCACACACTTGTATGTCTTTAATGAGTTAAAGATGGGTTTAAGCAGGAAGAGATCCGGATGCAGTTTTGCAGCATTACTAATACCAGGGAAAAATGGGCTGAGTTGGGAATCTGAACTATGATCTATCTCAGTCTGTGATATGCTCACTCTGACCCTGGCTATATATTCATGTTCATGATAGCAAACATAAGAAAGGTCTTGTTTGTTTTTTGTTTTCCTGATTCCCTACGAAATTTTTGAGAGTTGTTTTGGGAAAACTTACCTGCTTCAGTATAAATTGTTCTTTCTGTCACATCCCTTCTTTCGACAGGGAGAGAGATGCTCTAGTGAATATTTGATAGAGGACTGGAAATTGAGCTGGTATGTTGCCAGCTCAGACTCACTTTCCCTTTGTTTGGTTATACAAATCTCTGTCCATGTTGTTAAATTCCTCTGTCAGTTAGAGTAGGAGAGAACGGAAAGCTGTCTGTTGTTAACCATTGTCTTGCATTTGTTTCCTCTAAAAACAAGAAAACGCAGAGCAAAAGTGAATAAACATGTACCGAGAGAAGCAGGAGCATCTAACATATTCCACATCCACTCTCCCTCACACATGTCTGTACAGGATAAAGACTTTTGAAATCAAGTAGCGTAATTCCATGCTATAGTGAGATTTCTTTTTTTATAAAAGCTCAGCTGGAAAGCAAGAGAAGCGCTGCTTCCTAGGTATAAGTATATTGTCACATTACACAAAGGCATGTTTTGTGATAGTAGCTAGTATCATTATGTTTCTGGCACTTACCATCACTTCCTTCAGATAGCAGATATTTTTGGTAAGAAGGTAAGTTCTGTGCGTCTTCGTCAGAGTTACTCTCTGTCACTGCTCCAAGTGTTATGAAACCCTAGAGGTATTGTTGGGAGGAGTTGCAGTTTAATTTTGTATGGTGGGAGTGAGCTTTAGACTGAATTTCTTTTCCGTGATTACCATAAGAACTGTGTTGTTCGCTTGTCTCCAGCTGGACCCAAGCATATTTGAAAGCTTGCAGAAGGAGCGAGTGGAAACCGGTGACGTTATTTATATTGAAGCAAACAGCGGAGCTGTCAAGGTAAAAGAAGAGTTGTGCACTTTTATACATTGCTTGCATTCTTGCAGACCTTTCTCCGCCTTTGTCAGAAGGCTCTCCGATATATTAACCTTAACTGACATTAAATGGTTACCTGGAAATTTTGAAAAGAGCCCAGTGTTTTCTTTATCTGGAGAGGAAAATCTCCCCTTCACTTGAAAGAACGTGGTCATCTGGTTCACAGTTAAAGTCTTCTGGCAAGGAAGCCATCACTGATGCTGTCTGGATGAGTTTTCTTTTCTGTAAGATCAAGACATCTTTAGGGGATGGGCGAAAAAAACAAGCAACCTTAGTCATTTTCAGGCTGACATGTGCAGTGTATTTAATCTTACTTTTATCGCTGTGGTATTTTCTCCACAAGATATATACATGTAGAAGGGAATACTGCATTAGTTAGCATTCTTTTCATATCTGATTTAGAAAGTAGGGTACAGCGATACTTGCTGTTTAATGGATGAGCATAATATTTTGTATCATATAATAAATCACCCACCTACAAAGGAGTCTTGAACAGTTCTCCCAATCTCTAGTTAATCTGCTGGATTTGTCCTTTAGCAAGAATTGCATACGCTTAAAAGAAGGGGAGAGAGGAGAAGAATATTCTTACCATTGAAAATATCAGGTGTTTTTCAACAGTTTTTGAGCTTTGATCAGTAGATAGGCTATGCCTGTTGCTAAGCGGGGAGCGGGATGTCTGAATTGTCAGCTGAAGCTTGTCAGGACTGGAATTGTGAACTAAGCCCTTTATCTTTATCAAGTTTGTGTCACTCAAGGTTTTGGCACTGAAACTAATTCTATACCTGGGTTTCTCCTCTTTGCTTTTCCTCAGAGGCAAGGCAGGTGTGATATCTATGCTACGGAGTTTGACCTTGAAGCTGAAGAGTATGTTCCCTTGCCAAAGGGTGATGTGCACAAGAAAAAGGAAATTATTCAGGATGTCACCCTGCATGACTTGGATGTGGCCAATGCTCGACCTCAGGTATGTGGCACCACAGATGAAGTCTTTACAGGAAAATTATTTGAAATAGATGTGATGGTTACTTGAATAATCAAGGAGATGTAGAAAACTGAGGTGTCTAAATCCCCCTCAAAGATTCCACTATGGGAAGAGCAGTAGGTGTTAGGCTGTGAAGGCCAGTTGACATCTCTCTGGAAGGACGTTGATCATGCTACAGTTGGCTACCTCAGTGCCCTGCTGTACAGGTTAAAGAGGCAGTTGCTAGGTTAGGATTCATGCACCTGGTCATGGAATATTTGTCAGAATACTTTTCCTGATGCTACAGAAAACAGTCTTGTAGCGGAGCTTCCGCGTGGGGATTTGGGATCTGCTACCTTCAAAGTTGATGCACAATCTGGACGTAGGTCTCCCCTTCCCTCCATCACTGTGCCTCATCCCCTGCAGACGACGAGTGGGTAGGCTCCTCTTGACCAGGAGACAAGATTATTACTTTATCTCAGAAGGAAGGTTACCTACAGATGTGAGCTAGCAGCAGCCAGATCTGCATCTTTTATTTATCTGAAGTTCTGAATACAGATAATTTGTTTTGCTCTGTGTTTATGGGTTTTAGGCCATGAAATAGAAACTGCAAGCACTATGATAAAAGGTCACTAAGTATTTTTGACTGCTGTGGATTCTGCTGATGTCCCTGCTTCCTTCAGAAATATTTCTTAACCTTTTCTTAAATCTCCTTATAACTTTCAGTAGACCTCTGAACAGGTTGCAGCAGAAAATTTAAAATAGGAGAATTATTCCTTGCTGTATCTTAACATAAACCTGGTATGGGGAGAATTCCATCTATGTCATAAACAAAAGCCACTGTTAATACAATACATTTATTTAAAGGCTGACATCCCTCCAGTATCATACTAGAAGCCTGCCCTGTTTCAGAACATCCTTTTTTCAACAAAATCATTTACGTGATAAAAATCAAAGTGTTCAGAACTCTTAAAACTCAGCATAATTGTCCCCTTGTTTACAGGATGAACACATACCATGCACACAGGCAACCTAAGTCTCTTGTGTTCCTTGACAATTTTAGTCCTGATGACCTCCTCTGTGACAATTCTTTTAAACAGTATATCCCATTTTGTTTATATATTTTGTACTCCAAATGAGCGAGGCTACAGTGAAGTGACCTAACCTTTGACAGACTAACAATCAATATTGAGGCAAAGTATCAGGTTAACTGCCAGAAACAACTTTAACCAATTCCTGATTTATAAAATTCTTACAGTACGTGTTCACTATGGGACCTCTTAGCTGATGTATAACTTTCTTACCCTAGGGTGGGCAAGACATCCTTTCTATGATGGGACAATTGATGAAGCCTAAGAAAACGGAAATTACTGGTATGAATCCTGCGTGTTTGACACTTAGAAAAAGATTTAAAATAGGGTTATTTGTGCACCATCTCTAAATTAATACCTACATAACATTTATTCATAAATATTCAGATTTCAAAAAGCATACAGCTGCTAGAATTGCAATGGCTGGAAATGCTACAGTATGTTACTGGTTCACACATGGAGTGGTAAAATCTGTACTGAACTCTGCACCTGTCTTCTGGAGAGAAAGAAGTTAGAATGCTAGGGCCATCCTCCTTCCTCAAAAAACTCCTGTCACACAGCATGAGGTTCACACTCTGGTTAAGAGCCAAACTAAACAACAACAAAAAATAATACAAAAAAGTTACGCTTATGTGAAGCAACCATACTGAATTTCTGTGGAGTACAAAAATGGCGTATAAAGACTCTGGTTTGGTTTAGATACCTTCATGGCAGCTGACTATTGGCTTGATGCTCTGACTGCACTGCTGCTCTTCCTACTTGTAGTTCGCTGAAGAAAAAAAAATAGCTATTCTCCTTTTTTGCTCTGAAAGAAATGGTGTTTCAGTAAGCAACTATCTAAATTCAGATGAAAGCCATTTTCAGTACCTAAGGTGAATGGCGGTCTTTTGAAGTATTTTGTGTGTTGGAGAGGTCACTTTGCTTATTCTAATGTCGGATTAATCAGTGTAACATCTTGCATAGCTTTGAGATCCATACGTTCACAGAAATTCATATAGCTCTATTTTTTTTTTTAGTTGTTAAATACAACTTCGCTGAAATGCAACAACAATATTTTATTCTCAGTGATACTCTTTTCAGCCATGCTTGGAAATTTTGTCAAGTTTCATGTTTTAAACTGAGGTTTAACTGACGTCTCCCCTGCCCCTAAACTCACCAGACCCATGAGAATCAGAGCCATGTGAGAAGACAGAGTACCCCAGTTAAGTGCTAGAAGTTCAGTTTCGAAATACCTTGTTGCACAGGTGTCTCCCCAATACAGAACTGAATGCCACAGAATTTTAGTGTCACAGAGGTTTTTCTCTGTGGTGGTAAGATACCAAGCCATGAAAAAATCAAGGAGAATTTTACTTGCCTTAAATCTTTCTTACATACCTGTAGTTCACTAGCAGAACAACTAACAGTTTCTTTTTGTCTCAGACAAACTTCGAGGAGAAATAAATAAGGTGGTGAATAAATACATTGATCAAGGCATCGCAGAGCTAGTTCCAGGTGTGCTCTTTGTAGATGAAGTTCACATGCTGGATATCGAATGCTTCACGTACCTGCACCGAGCGCTGGAATCTTCTATTTCCCCCATTGTCATCTTTGCCTCCAATCGTGGGAACTGTGTTATCAGGTATGACGTCTAAGTTGAATTTTCCAGTTCGCATTGGTCCATAAAACTTGGAATTGGCTCTGTCAGCAGTTACAGTCTTTGAAGGCTTTTTTCCCTGATGCTGACATCTGTGATAATCTTTCGGATACAAGCTGCATCAGTGCTCAAGAACTGCTTGTAAGCTTCACGGCAGAACAGGTGTTCAATGCCAGGCCGACTGAGTTAAAGCAGAATGGAATTCCTCATTTTATTTCCACTGACACATACTTCTTTCTCTATCAGCTTCTGAATTCTATTATTTCCTGGGTGATCTGTAACTCTTACCTTTCGCATTGAATACCTCAATGCATCTGTTGCTTGTGCATTAGAGGCATCAAAAGCACCGGAGCTACGAATTTCTAATATCAGTTTCCTGGTTCTTCTGGATCGTTTTGCTTTTTGCTGTCTTCATTGCATCGGACTAAAGCTTCCTGTGCTTGCTGCTAAACCGTGTCACAGTTCAGTCTCTCTCTACCCTTTGTTATTTCCTACTATGTGGGTCTGTCTTTTTGTGGTTCTTTGCTCTTGCCAACTAACTTGTTTTTCATCTCCACTGCAGTTCGTGCCTCCGCTTCAATATTTTGCACCCACACAATGCATTCTTTGCACGTTCAGTAAAAGTACTCTCCTCTTTCATGTTCTTCCTTAAGTTCTACTGCTAATTTGTGGTCTAGGTCTAATTATGTCTAAACAAGCTGTCATTAGCAATGATTGCTACTCTTTGAATTGATTTAATTCAGCTGTGTAACCAGCTATTCCTTTCCCTCTTAGTGGGTCATCTGGTATTAATCTTTCTCTGCTTTCATTGCTTAGAAGTTAAACATTTTTGAAGGGCTTATCACCTTAAGGTGGACATTGCAGCACTTTATTTGCAAAGGCAGAAAAAGGCTGTCTAGTCAAAGTACAGCAAATAGGGATCTGTCAGCATGGATTCACTACAGATCTTGTTATGAAAAAGATTTAAGAGAGGAAGATTTCCATAGACTAGTTGTATCTAATATTGCTAAATTAAGCCCTTAAAAGCAAGGTCTTAACTTCTTAACTGTATGCTACTATCTCAAGCAGTTAGCAATGCTCTGATTTGCCTGCTGATAACTCTTAAAAGGGTCAGGGAAAACTTAATTGTATACAAATCTGTAACCTCATAAGAGAAGGAGAGAACACCATCTACTTGAGTACAGCAGATGATTGCAGGGCTTTTTGATTCATTTCCCAGTGAGGACCACAGCTAAAGCTGCAGTGCGTGAGTACTAGCACTGAACTTGGAAATGTAGTTCTCTGCCAGCGCTTCACTGTTTTCACCTTCAGTCTGTATAGATCTCCTGAAATCTGGATATCTTTCACTCCACAGCAAATTGTGGTGCTCTTGGAAAACCAAGAGAAGATACGTCTGCAGCCTTTGCTGTTGGGCGTTGTTCCTCAAATAAATAAAATGGTTGGGGGTCCAGAGCCTGCTCTGTCCTCCGTGCGCAGACATCTACTTTGCTGGTTTGCAAGCATGGAACGTAAATCACTGCAGTACTCACTGGTAGGACATGGAGAAGAATTGAACAGACTAATGGCTTATTCAGGAAGAGGGGATGTTCTCCAAATACATGATAGCGTAAATAATTTCTGCTGACCCTGCTAAACAACTTCCTAAGAACAATTTGTTCCCTTCTGGAAGATACGTTGGAGCATTAGCTAAGACTGTATTGTAAGGAACAATAGAGGGAAACATGAAGGAAAGTGCTACCTCTTAAGCGGTTTTGAGTGGTGTGTGTAAGAGCTATAGAAATAGTATTTATTTCCCTCAAGCTGTCCAGTATGAACTTCAGTCTAGAATGTTTGCTGTTTTGGAGGAGTGTGTCTCTGTGAGAAGACACAAGAATTGTAACCTAGTTTATGGGTAGTCACTTCCAAATGATTTTGAGTAAAACCAATGTAACAACTCAGAGTAGTATCTGATCCCTTTCTGTTGGGTTTCTCCTTTAGAGGCACGGAGGATGTAGTGTCTCCTCATGGGATACCACTGGACCTGCTGGATAGAGTGATGATTATCCGAACCATGCTGTACACACCCCAAGAAATGAAGCAGGTATGCACAGCATTTTAAGAGAAATTCTAAAAAGTCCCTAGAGTTCTAGTCTATCAGGATGACTTCCTTGTCTCTATACTCTGTTACTGTAGAGCTGTTTGACACTTTGTGGTCGCCGGGGTTTGTGCCAGAAAGCTTACCACTTCCTAAATGCGTGCTGTTTTAGTAACCATTTACAGCAAGCTGGTTAAAACTGTGTATGCGATTTCCCTGTCTGATTTCCACCCACTGATGAGGAGTTGCATTGGTAAGCCTATGTAGAGCAGAAGGTGACATCTCACTTGTGTGAAATAACAGAAATTGTTAGCTGACCTTCTCTCTTGCACAGATGTGTCTTCTGTAGAGTTTGCAGGTTCCAGCAGGTAGTGTTTTTCACTTGGAACGAGATGAAGTGTCACACCTTGGGACGTTTTATCCCAGACCTCAAGCTGTTCCTCCAAGTAAAAGATGAGAGGGATCAAGGGACACCGCTTCCTGCACTGCATTTTTGCCTCTGTGCCCTGTACTATAGCTTTAACCTATTAGGATTGTCTCCTGTAACTGGGAGGATTTTCAAGCTCCTGGTCAAGTTTGGAAATATTGGCACAGTAAGTGTTGCAGAGACGTGCTGCCGAATGCCTGAAACCTTTCGTGTGGGGCCATCGCAATGTATTGTGTATCAATTATAATGCTTGGGTGCCATTGATGCATCGTGCCAAAGATCCCCCTCATTAGTGTGTCAGTGCTGGGAAGTGACACAATGCAGAAGACATTATGGTTTATCGTGTCAATTCTGTGTATGATTTAAGAGATAGTGTCAATGGAGGAGAGCATTGTCACGAGATAATAGTCTCCTCCTGCTGGTTAAGTGCCAAGGTGAAGCCGAGGCATTTATCGAATATAAACATAGAGGCAAAGCTTCATTCCACTTGGATTGAGGAGCTTTTCACATATGGCTGTTGTGAACAACTCTCAGGATGACTTTTTTGTACCTAAAAGGACACTTTAAAGCATTATGGTATAGATCACAGTAGAAGCAACCCAGTGATTTAATAGTATGATTATGCTTTGTCTGTACACAAAACAAATTGTGAACTGTGACTTTGACTCAGTCTGGAGATGTTAAAGGCTGTCTGGACTTCCCTGTACTCTGTGTGAATTTTGTGTAGTTAGAGCAAGAGTATGTACTCTTAAGTTATTTTTCGTTAAGGTTGCGATTTGTAATACCAGCCTAGTGTGCAGATAACGCACTGTTAAGAAGCTTGTTTCTGAGCTGTTGATTTTCAGAAGAGCTGCGTAGGTATTGTGACTTCCACTCTCCCCAGGGGTGAGGGAAAGGAGGTGTTTACAGTAGCATTTCCAAAAGCTAAAAATAGAGTTCAGAGATTATGTCCCATAAATCATGTTCCCATAGTCAGATAATCTCATCATTCCTTAAATTAAGGCTTTTGAATGACTTTTCCTCTTGGGAGAAGGGGAGACGCTATTACACTTACTTTTGGTTTCTAACTAAATACAATTGTGGGAGGTTAAAAATAAGATTATTTTTTCTCCCATTTTCATTTCATGCTAGGAAGAAGTTTTCATCGCTCATGTTTCTGTGTGAGACTCTTTGCCTTGGCCTTTCACAATTGATGTGTTTATCAGCACAAGAATTGTCATTTTGTGACAAACTTTGTTTATAACCACTTCAAAATATTTCTCTTTGTGTTGATAAAGTAGAAGTCCAATAGTGTAGCTCTGCTCTGAGAGCAAGACCCACAGTTACCTTAGTGCAACCAGAATAGGGAAGAAAGCTCAGTTTTATACATATTCTAGTCAGGTATTTTTGTAATCAAACTATTTTGCATATGTGCCTGCTGTTAGATAGAAGCTATAAACTGGGACTTTTGTTCCTTTTTTGTTATTTTACCTGATAAAAACATCTTTTCCTATTTCACAGCACCTTTTTTACATATTTATTTGCTGGGTTAATCGCTTAGACCCTGATCCTTCAGTAAGGTTCTACCAAGTTGCTAGATAAAAAGTTATTTTTTAAAAAAAAAGTTGTTAAAGATGTGGCATTCAACATACTTTGTTTCTGGAAGGGGAAGAATGAAGCAGCAGTATTTGAATGAATGGAAAGTGATGTTTGAGTGATCTAAAAAATAGAAAATAATTTTCAGCCTGAAATTGTAATTTGCAGCAGCATTGCCAATATTCAGCGCTAATATCTTAGCACAGCTTCCTGCCACTTCAAGCCCCTCTCTTTTACTCTGTTGCCTACCCTGACTCCCCTAGCGCATTTTTATGGCTTTAATTTAAACGAGTCCTTCTTGATATCTTGTTTACAAAGCTGCCAAAGTGAAAAATACCTGTATTATATGAGGCTTGCAGTTCCAGAGTTATCTCAGCACTACAACACAACATCATTATCCAGTCTGCCCCTTATCACTCAGCTGGTAATACGGGCTGCCGAGAGACTTGTGCCACTTTTGTTGCAGCTTTATATGCTCGGGCTTATTGGTGATATCTTGCTCCCCAACTTTGTAAAGATCTTGAAGCCGGTACAAGCGTGAGACTGTTCTTGAAAGATTAGATTCTTCTTAGTGATTTTTTTTTTCTTCTTGTAGGAATAGGTGAATCATAGAAAGTAACTTTTTGATTTATTTCACTATCTTCTTGTCAATTGACTAAAAAGGGTGTTGTGAGCTGCTAAGAAAAGGGTGTATCTTTCTGGAGGGCTTTTTAGAGGGCTCAGCTGTGTTGTGGCAACGATACACTGAAAAATTTAGTTACTAGCTGGTGTAGCTGTCCATGAGACTCCAGCTGTCACTTCCTGCGTACTTTTTCCGTTTTCTTGCATAAAGTCTCATATTCTCTTCCTTATTTATCACGAAGATTAGCAGTCCAGACATGGTACTTTACCTGCTTTTCGTGATCATCAGTTTTTCAACAGATATTGGCCTATTCAACGATATTGGCCTTTTTGAAGACTTAGAATTCTACAAATTCTAGTTTAGCAGTAAGTTACACTAGGATATAACTCTCTGCACTATCCTGTTCCGTAGTATGTCTCATCTCTAAGCTGACAAGTTTCCAGATACCAAGCTAAGGAGTTTAGCATGCTAATTATTTGGGCTGGTACCTCACTTCCTCGTTCTTCTCAACAGATCATAAAACTTCGTGCTCAGACGGAAGGAATTAATATCAGTGAAGAATCCCTAAACCATTTAGGGGAAATCGGTACCAAGACAACCTTAAGGTAAGTTGAGTGCAGTTGGCTTTTCTCTTAAGTATGCCTGGGTCTGAAAACACGACAGCATCACTCACTCTTGGAAGCAAGACAGACCTTTCCCATACAATGGTGTGGTCTGTTAAGAACAGTGCCAACATTAAAAAAGAGTCAGTAATGCTCCTCTTTAATCCTATAAAGAATGTGTGTGCTGGAGGCTCTTGCAGACTTCTTATACTGCTGCTGGAGCTGTGTGTTTCCTAACAGATCTTCCACCCCTATGTATATTCAGTTTGCTGGGATGCACTGAATTGTAATTATTAATCCATCTCTGTTTGATCCCAGGTATGCTGTGCAGTTACTGACCCCAGCTAACCTGCTTGCCAAGATTAATGGGAAAGACAGCATTGAGAAAGAGCATATTGAAGAAATAAATGAACTTTTCTATGATGCTAAATCCTCAGCAAAAATCTTGGCTGATCAACAGGAGAAATACATGAAATGAAGAGTTTATCTCATTAGATACTTTGAAGCAGCTTTAACCCTTAGCCAGGGCTGGCCTAATTATTGAGTGAGAAATGTTAATGGCTTGTCTCTTTTGGGACTGAAAGATGTTCAAATGTTGGACTGCTTTGTCAGGCCAGAATTAACTATTGAGTGTGTGTATTTCATTATCAACTATTAGATGCGCCGTGATGTCTGTGTAACATCTTAGTCTCCCTTTTATGAATATATATGAAATTCATAGCTCTTGACCCATCAGTTTTCTCTTTAGATTTCATAACAGAAGAGCTCTAACTGAAGTTGATGCTTAAAAACAGTCTATTTTCTGTATGAATGTTGTTTTAAAATAGTTCCCTTTTACAGGTGAGAACTTTTTTTTTTGAATCAAAGTTTGTCTGAAGTGCTTTATAATAAAATATTTCAAGAATATCGGAAGCTTGCATCTCTTTACCTTACCTTGGGGGTTGACCTAAAGAAACAGTCAAAATAAGTTGGAACTAACGAAGCCAAATATGAGTAAAATGGATCTGTGAAATAAAAATAAATCTACAGCAAAGGAAAGAAATAGTCGTGGAAATAGTCTTGGGACCTTTATCAAGTGTTTACTTTTTTGTAGGCTTCGGGTTTTTTATTTTCTGAAGGCTCTTTTTTGAGAATGCAGAAATAATAGTTACCTTGGCCCTATTTAAAGCCTTTGTCCCAGAGTGACTTAACCTTTCTTTGGGTTGTCTTAAAGTAGATTAAATAAAAATTGCTTTCCATCATGGTTACCTATTTTTTCACTGTGTTCTCTCCCCACTTGCTTCATCATCTAGGATCAGGAAAACTTTGCAAGCTAAAATGGAAATCCTGCTCTGCACCAACTTTGTATGAAGTTAGCCTTGGTCTCTTGATCCCAAAGCATGGGTACTTGATTGCTTCACAGCACACTAAGGATAAAAGATCTAAACATAAGATCCTCGTAACTAAAATACAAATCTATGTAACCATGTAAATGGATGAACGAGGGAAAAAAAAAATAACAGCTTTATAAAGTGACTAACCTCACATTCTTCATCAGAAGCTTTAGTGATTTAAAACACTTCATGTACACTTACTTAAAAAAATAAGCATAGTTCTTAGGGTAGGGTGGGAAGGGAAGAAAGCACGACTTGTCACAGGAGGCTAGTTTTAAATACCTTTTTTCTTTCTAGCAGCTGTAAAGTGGAGAAGGCAAGTTTGCAAGTAATAATTTTAGCTCTTTGAAAATTTTAATCCATGTTCCTACACGAGAAGCTATCTGAGAAGCATCAAACACACGGCTAGTAAGGTGCCCATGAATCCGTCACACAAAGTCATTGGTTCCTCACAGTAGTATTACATTAGGCAAACACTGGCAATTGCTTCGCCCACTCCCTTTTTTTTGTTTTAAAAAAAAAAAAAAGTCCTTCTGTTACTCATTTTGCTTTCCTAAGAGGTTTTCTCTTAAGAGCTCCTGGTAGTTAAGCTAAAATGATCAGAGCACCGTAGCATGCATGTTTACATGGCTTAATTGCTATGTATCAAATGGAACAGAGTTTCCTTGTTATATGCTAGAATTCTGACTTCTAAAACTCATGGGTAAGCTCAGTCATCATCTTTTTGGGAAAGGAATCCAGCTGCTAAAAACCTCTGTCCTCACCCCTATATGCTCTAGAGATTTGTCTCTTCCTTGTGCTGAAGTGCTGTTAGTGGAAATTGCTAATGATTTTTCAGCTCCAAAACCCCTGGATTGGACAGCAGAGACTGCTGGAGAAACAAAAAGCAGAGCTGGAAGGAAGCTGGCTGGTTTGGATTTAATAATGTTTTGATCATATTCTACCATCTCAGTCATATAAAAACCTGTCCCATTCTTCAAAGTAAAATTCAGTACTCTGTCAGCCAACCCTAATTAGCTGTTGTACCTTAAATAATGTAGCTACTCCTTCCTCTACATCTGCAACTAAATAGTAGTGGCAGAGATATTTAATGAATGATTTTTTGGTTTATCTGCAGATATTTTTGGCCAAGGAGCAATCCTGCTTTGAAACCTAAAAATCCCCTCTCTTACTGACTCCAAATGAACAAAGATTGCAATTAAAACTTCAGAATAATTTTCACAGTGTTTCTAAGATCTCTTTTTGCTGCAGCAGGATGGCATGTTCTGTTTTAGTGCTATGGCACGATGGAAAGAGGCGCCCAATGAATTAAGCCACTGCATGGTCAAAATTGAACCTTTTTTTTCTGTTGCAGCTTGAAAGTCCTTCTTGGCAATGATGAATGTAGTTATTTAAGAATATAAGTACCATTTTTCTTGCATTTTCTGAAATATCTAACTGATCAATTTAGAAAGAAGTTTGAATAAGCCCTAAAATAATTCTGAATGCCAGAGCTGTTCAAAGTCCCAATCAGCATTTGATGGCATTGGCTTTTTCCTGATGAATACAGCTCTGTTCTCCTAGCAGCAAAAACCTACTGGGGCACTGAAGAATGATGCTGCCTGGAATACTGAAATCCTAAGACCACTGCTCCCACTGCCTGCAACTGTCCGGAGAGGGCAGAAACTCTGGCTTCTCCTTTGGCAAACCATTTTTTTTTCTTTGCTTACAAAATGCTCTTTATAAAAATTCAAGCTCTGTAAAACTGGGAAGAAATACTTGTTCTCAGAAGTGGTGAAACAAGTGATCCTCTGTAAAACTCCAGCTGAATAGCCTACCAGACCTCAGATATCAAACAGAGACCTAGGAAGGAGTGAACCGTGCCACACACTGAAAATAAGCAGTTCCGTCCGACCCTGGTTTCATAGCTGACTTCATGACTGATGGTGCCTGTCACTTGAGACTGACTGCAGGTGCAGAAGGGTACTCCAGGAAGAAAACAAGATCTCAGAATACACACGGGGGGAAAGCAGCAGCAATCAATCTAAATTGGTATTTTTCCCAAACCTTGAGCAATTTAAAAAGAAAGAAATCATTACTTCGTCATGTAAGACCATCCTTACATTTGCCACACGAGCCGCAGCTACTGTGCTGCAGCAGAGCTGTGGCTGGTACCAAACAATCCCCAGGAAGGAGCAAGACCGGGCGTTTTAAAGGGCAACAGCAGAATTAGGCTCAGGGTGTGCTGCAGAGGGTTGTTACCTACTGACTTGCTTCTCGCTGAACCCTTGGTTCTGAGGGGCTTGGTGCAAACTAGCTTGTGACAAGGGCCTCGCTTTTCCATTCCTCACGTTAACCTTCGTACAGCAGCGCATAAACCCCTGCTTCGTCTCCCAGCTGTGCACTGGTTCTGGAGGGCTCTCTCCCGAGGGTGCCCGACTCTCTCATGGCCATTAAGTGTCTACAAGAGATGTAAAGCTGTGATACAAAGGGAAAATCCTTCTACACTAAATGGTGAGCAAATGTTTATCTAGCCTATTAAGTGACGTCCAGCAGACTTATTGGTGTCAAAGCTTTGCCCATGAAAACAGTCTTTCATATTACTGATAAAAATAGTTCTGTTGAAAGAATCACTGCACCATACAAAATAGTTAGTGATGGAGAATCTTTAAAAAAAAAAAAAATACTTATTTGATGCAAAGCTTCCCCTTGAAGTGGGAAGGCACATGCAGCAAGGAGCATTCCCACCAAATAAGTTTGGTTATTAATATCAAACGTGAAAGAAGAAACTATTATTTTAATTCTTTTCTTCCTATTTTCCACAAAGGTTGCACTTCATGCATTAATCTTCTCAGCGAAGTTTTTACGACCGATTGCCTGCACACTATGAGAAGTTTCTCCATCCATTACTCGCAGGGAAACGGGCCTTGCTGTGTAGGAAAATATTTGTTACATCTTATCAGGGTGACACATAATCTAACAACAATTACAGCAAGCCCATATTTTGTACTATTTCAGCTTCAACGTGAAAAATAGTTCTAATATTAAACCTGGAGTGGGTGGGGGTTGTAGTAACCAGTTGAATATTGTAAGATGTGATTTCCTTTTGACGCAGAGCGGTGCCACACTCAAATCCTGCTCTGAGACAGTGGATACACATAAATCCAGTGTACGTGCCTCCTATGCGGATGCCATGGTGTGGTAGTGACTGAAAGTTGATTTCCCCGCTTTATATGGACCGAGGTCAGAAATTGCCACGTCCTTAGTTTTCATGCAGCCAAAAGCTTCTAAAATGCAATTAACCTTCCTGAGAAAAATGAGAGGTACTCTAAAAATTGACCCAGCTAGAAGACCATTGATGTCAAGAAAAGACAAGATCATCCACATCCTAAAAACTTTCCATCTTCAAAACTGGTCTAAATGCCCTTAATGGAAAGACACCACGATTCCCGTTTTGCATTGGCCTTTACTGCTTAAAACTGAGGTACCAACAAGGAACAGCCCCGGGGTGTGCACAGGAGGTCGTGGCAGGGCAGGGGCGATGCTGAAGGACAGCAGGCGCGAGAGAAGGTAGGGGTGCCGGGCAGGCAGAGGGCCTGCTGGGGTCACACCAGGGATCTCTTTCAGACGCTGCGTTCTCAGCACTGCCAGGGCCAGCAAAACACTCACTTGGGAAACCTTCTGTGCCGATCCTTGCACACGCACGGAACATGATACACGCCAGCGTTCCTCAGGGTGGGAAACGCTCCAGAGAGGTGAAGATGAGGATGATTTTTTCTTGTTTTGGCAGAGGATACCCTGGTAATCAAGAGTCATTACCAGCAGGAGTTTAAAATAAACTCCGCTGTTCTCATCCAGCCTCAGACACTCAGAAGCAAACAGGACCTTTTTCTGCTTAACATTTCAATACCTTTAAGCAGAACAAACACAAGCACCCAGCTCTGTGGCAGTTCTGGGAGCTGGGTATAAATGCACTTTGGGCTCTTGGTTCACCATCTGTATTTCCTCTATACTTAGTAGCTTTGGAGCCTGTGCATCAATGTACATATTTTAATTGTGCGCATCCAAACAAGCCATTAACACCAGCCAGAGGGACGGCACCAATGTCCTGGGAGTGGGCAAGATCACAAGGGCAGAAATTAGGTAGTGGCAAGATTTGGTAAAGGGAGCAGGCTGGAGAAAGAGCAGATATGTTTTCTTTTAAACAATAAAAATTTAGAACCAATTTATTTTTATTACTGACAACATTTTCAACAACCTTCACTGGGTTTTTTTTCTGGGTGCCAGCTAAAGATTTCCGAGGAGGAGAGGACCTAACGCCATCCATTTCACCTTGCAACTGCATGGCTCTGCTGGGGTCTCAGCCCCAATTTCCAAATCAGGTACCAGCCCCCTGCTCTGCCACTGCCCCTCTCCACCAGCTGACAGCCCCATGACTCTGCCAGCAGCCAGTGGAGTTTGTGAAGGTTTTCTGGTGTAAAATGAGGCAAACAAGGAGAAAGAGGAGAGACTCAAGCACGTTTCAGATCAGAAACCAGGCACAGGAAGAAGTGGAGAGACAGTAAGGAAGCAAAGAGCACGCTCACATCTGGCTCTCAACATCTGCAGCCAATGTTTCTGTTTCTTTGCCAGAGAAAGAACACTCACATTGCCAAGTCTGCAGTGAAAAGCAGGAAACGGCACATGGATTCTACGATTCTGTGATTACACTGCCCACTCACCGTGGCCCTGCGGGGATTCCATCTCCCGTGGGAAGGTGGAGGCCACAGGGGCTGTCGAAGGTGGCAATAAAAACACGTTAGTGCCTCAACATCCCAACCGAGGTCATGCAGCACGGGAGATGGTTCAGCAAGGCTGGCTATGGGTAATGGGGGCGCAGGGTGAGGCCGAAGGTCCAGCCTTGGGCTGAGATCCCTGGCTGGGGCTGCTGCTGTGCCAGCAGGAAAAAAAGGAGTAGCTCTATGCAACAAAGGCCATTTTGCCTGTTTAGGACCTTTGTCAAGCATCAAGGACAAAAGCAGCATCCTCAGCACATGCCTTGTCCCCTAGACCTGGAGCCCCATCCCTGCAATTGCCAGTTTCCCAGTGCACTGAACTGCCCCGGCCACAACCAGCAGTGCCCGACAGGGAGCTCAATGCACTTATGACTATAATAGCTGTGTTCTGGGTCACCTGTTCACCCCCTTGATGCCTGGCTTGCTGCTTTCTGTCCTGGGCTATTAGTCCCCCTCATAAACAGTGGTAGTAACTGGCAGGTATGGAGCGTAGCAGCGGTGTGGACAACGGGGATTTTACTTCCAGAGAAATCTGTGACTTCCCAGGGAGCCTGACTGAACCTATCACCG
>NW_009729710.1:23465-27944 GCF_000703405.1 Apaloderma vittatum | reverse complement strand
ACCCAACCACAGCAGCCATGAATAGCGAGACCAGCGTCAGCAGATCACAAAGCACTCCAGACTTGCTTGCAAATGCACAGGCATTGCCCAAGGACAGCAGCAACCATATATGAAACCACAACGTGTAATTATGGGGCCCTGACATAAGCCCACAGAGCCACCGCAGAGGCTGTTCCACATGTTGTGGCTGCCAACCCCCTGCAGATGCTGTGGAGGCCCAGCAGCACGCACCTCACCCCAAGGCTGATGTTCCGCAACTGAACTGAGCCCCAGAGCATTGCAACAAAGATGAAATACATGAGGAAAAAAAAAATTAAAACTGTCTAGCAACCTTGCGTCTGGCCTGAATCGGACATCTGCCAAGCACATGCTGTTTCCTTGATTTGTTTCCTGGTTATGGCTGGAGGTCCCAGCTGGGGCCAGGGCTCCGTTGCCTGGGATGCTGTGTGCCCACACAGCAGGGGATGGTTTCTGTCCTGGAAAACTTTCAATATTTACGGTGAAGGTGGCCAGTTATATTGGTGTCTAATGCAGCTCTTGGCAGGGGACATTCCTGGGGACTGGCTAACCCAGCTCCTGAAATGGACCCTCTGAGACTGGAAAATGCATTGGACTCTTTGGGTGAAGAAATAAAACCACAAACAAAAACCACAAACAAAAATTCTCTAGGCTGAGGAACCTTGTCAAAAAACCCCTGTGGTTTCCATGATCTGATCGAAAACACCCCATGCAGCAACTGTGAACACAGCAGCCGTAGCAATATCCTGTGCACCCTTCAGCTCCTGAAGCTGAAGAGCTACATCAAGAGCAAAAGAGGATCAGAGACAATTACTTTGGGGTCTCTCAGCCCTACCAACGCCCAGGAGACGTGGCAGGGCTCAAGGGCTCTGCTTGCTGCTGAGGAGCAGAGGAAGAGGACTAGCCAGCACATGGCCAGGGTGGAGGTGGGCTTGCTATGCTGTGATCTTCAGGGCTTAAAGAAGTTATAAGAACCAAGATTAGTATTGTCTAGGGGTAAGAGCAGGAGACCAAAGACTGAGTCATTTCTATGCTGCAAATTCAACTACATTCAGTAGTTTTTCCATTTCATTAAGATGTTTGCAGACAGGACCAAATTGTTCGTAATCATCTCAGTGAAATGGTGCTACAGCAGCCAGCTTGTAACCTGATTTCTTTAATGTGATTAAGCAACAATTTGATTCCATCTGCAAAAGCAATCAATACACTGTAAAGTATCTGTGCTCTGCCATAGCCATAAATATGATGCAAACATGACCTCATCTCACATTTAAATACATCTTGCCCAAGGTGACAGCCTCTTTGGTTAGACCATGCAATGTTTACTTCTTCGGTGCAAAACTTGAGAGTTAGAGTTCGCAAGAGATTAACCACACACCAGGAAGGCACTTTGAAACATGCTTTGTTTTACAGTTCACCAGATTTACATTATGAACGGAGCTCTGGCTTCATTTACGTCACTACAAACCTGCACCGATTACAGTAGGACTACTGGGGATCTAGACAACGAGGATGGACATTGTGTAACGTTGTTTGGTCCATTTTTAGCTGAGGCCATTGGGCCTGGCTCTGTCTCCCACACTCTGTACGTGCCCAGGCAGGGTGGTACAATACCAAATAACAGCTTCTCCGTATGCAGTGTTGCATGTCGTCATCATCATATATCCTAGGACTGTAGTTTTGAGGCTCATTCCTAAAGGGGATGGGGCAGGGTTACCCCAGCAGCATGTAGGATGTTTGTGCAGGATTCCTTGACAGACCTGTGGCTTTAGCTCCACAAAGCTGTTATTCAGGCCAAGTCAGAGAGCAGTGTCAGCATGACAACTGTTTGCACTGGAAAAGAACTTGCTTCCCAGCTTCCCATTGATTCTTATGCCGTCACCTGGCAGAGGTGTTAGCATCACCTGGTTTGTTGCCAGTTCTGCATGTCCCACTTTGTAAGCCCCTGTAGATGCAGTAACTATCGAGATACAGCCGATTACTCGTGATAAGCTCTGAAAGTCAAAGCCAAGACTGTGTTGCACACATAGCATGTCCTCCTGCTAGAGAAATAACAGCTGAAATGAATTCAGGAATCATGTTCTGGTATCTCAAGACTCAACTGTCTTCCTGATATACCCTTCAGCAAGTCATTCTCTTGGGTAACAGTTTCCCAGCATCCACTACTTTAGACACTTAAGTTCTAGAGATCACAGGCACATTAGAGTTAAAAAATGTGCAGTACCTCTGCAAAAGCCAAGCTTTAGATGTAGAGACACTCTCAGGCTGAGGTTGATGGGATTAGTGGAAATTTGGGAACATAGGTACGAGGTACCTCGGGGTCTAGAAGGAGGCCCAGACTCAGTTAAACTTAGGCTTTTGTTATTTAGTTCTCAAAATAATCACAGACAGAGGTCCCTGTTCTTACATCTCCAAGTCATGGAGACACTGGTCTACAGACTGCAGAAAATATTACCAGACAAAAGCATTGTTTCCTCTTTTTAGCACCTGCAAACTTCATCTGTACCATCTTTGCAGAGTATACATGAAGAGTTCATCCTCTAAGTACACAGCTCTAAAGCTCCCAGATGGACAGTCCAAATCAAACTGCCCAGGACCCATTGTCTTTTCAGTATGTTCTTGCTAAGGAGATCTACATGAAGACCAGAGCAGTGCTTCCCTGCTTGAGCTCTGTTTATCCATTCTGAGTTCAACTTTTCTGTATAGACGAGGAAAATCTTCCTCAAGGACTGTTCTCACCACCGCTTATTACCAGCATTTATCCCAGCCGTATGGTTCACACACCCACCAACTACTGTCTGCAGAAGTTATCTGCTTTCATGGAGAAGGCAGAAAGTAATCACTGCTCAATTTTGGGAAACTGCATAGAAAAAACTACTTTTTGGAGATGCTGCCTAACCCTCCCTGCTTTCCTTCCAATCCTCCAGGATTTGAGACGACAGGCCGCAGAGACCAGCACCCCCAGCTTTTACACACAAACTTGTTTGATCCAGATCTGCTTATAAGCCCCACTTTTATTAGGATAGAAACAAAACCAGATGCAGATTAGCAAATCCATTGTAGGTATAAGAGACTGAATATGCATAATGTGAGGATAGACTGCCAAATGGTAATGCTAAAGAATTCAAGCCCAAGGGCTTTGTCCCTGGGAGGGACTGACAACCACAGAGCAGAGCGGGGCAGCCTGGAAAACTGCTAAAAACCACAGAAGATAATGGCATTTGAGGACATCGCTGCTTATCCCTTAAATTAAAATAGTCATGTTCCTTAAATACAACAAAATGAGCCCCCTCTGTGTCTCCCGTAAATACACGTACCCGCTCGTCTCCCCAACTTGCTGGCATGCGGCTGCTGGTTTCTCTTTTACACCAGGGGTATAATATACTGCCCACAAATCTTCCCAGTGAATCCCCACAGATGCAGAGTGAGTGACGATGGGGCAATTTCACAGGTGAGTGAGGTGCTGGGTGGCTGCAACCAGAGCCCCGGGCAGCTCCTACCATGGGTCCAGGGGCAGCGACGCAGCTCTGGGTGCTGGAGCACACAAGGGCCGTGGCTCTGAGAAACACAAGTTTGTGTCTCGATCCATCAATTTGGGGTTTTTGGAAGGCTTCGGGGTTTGGGCTGACACACAAGCACCTTCCATGCAGGTGGAGACATCACAAGAGCACAATGGGCCTGGGAGCAGCCCAGAGATGAGGGTATGGTGCCCTGGAAGACAAAACTCCTCCTCCCTTGGGGAAAAAGGGCAGTTTCTGCACAGCCCTGCTAAGGGTGGAGTTAGGGATCGAGTCTGGCTAGATCGGAGGGATGGAGCACCACCTACCCAGAGCAGGGCACAAGTAGGTCCCCAGTGCAGGAAAACTCACAAGACTTGTAACCACATAATTCTTTCTCCAGACGTGTGTCCCTTTGCACTTAACTGTGATGTAAATCCATCGCAGACAACAGGGTCATGCTGGTTTGCAATAAGCACTCCCCACGCAAAGGGCTACTCCTGCCAGCTCTGCTGTGCAGGAGGATGGTGGCTTTCAAAGTCGCTCCTCTCCAAGAGTGGACAAAGGATCCCTCTCTCTCCCCTTACTGAGGGCACCCCAAAGCGGTGTGGGCTGGGCAACGCGGCAGGAGCTTCAAACCCAGCACTACCTCCCTGCCAGAGGCACAGGCGTGTCGAGCAGCAGACATCACCTCCAGCTTCACTTTTTGATTAATGTTCTTCCAAACTTTCCTTGGCTCCCCGCGCTCCCACTTTCTGTCACCCTTCTCATTACAGATGTATCTTTGCATCAAGGAAAGCGGGAGGAAAAATTGTTCTTTCAGGGTGACAGCTGAGCGAGGGCTATATTATTAAAGGTACCAATCATAGGTGCCGAGCTATCATCGCACGATGAATGCACTTGTCAGGAGCCCACGGCGGCCGGGGGAGAGAGGGAGGGAGGGAGCGGGACGGCAGCACTCGCT
>NW_009729710.1:0-23400 GCF_000703405.1 Apaloderma vittatum | reverse complement strand
TTGCAGCGGCCACAATTTCTCTGGCCTCGACAGCACGATTAATTTCTCCTGCCCTCGGCGGGGCCTCCGAGTGCGGTGGAAGTCCAGCTGGCCTGCTGCTGATAAGATGTACCTTTTGATTTGTTTTGTCTTTGATTGCCTTTTCTGTCACCTACAATGGCTGGCCGCCTGGAGACCTCCACATCGCCTGACTGACGGATCTATTTATCTATAGGCTGCTCCCCGGCTTCTCCTCCCCCTCGCTCCCCTCCTCCCCCAAACCACCACCTTGTACTACTGAAGTCCCAGTCTAATAGAAGCCGTGAAGGCTCATCCACCATAAAATACATCTGCCATCCTCCTTCTCTCCAAGATAAAAGCCTGTCAGTGTTACTTTCCAATTCCAGGCAGCTTGATTAATGGTGAAAAGCCACTGCGAGATCGACTTCTGGTTTTTACAAGCGCTGTCAGCCGGCCCAGGGTTATGCGAAACACACACTCATAGAAAACAAAACAAAATGAGAAAAGGTTGGGTGGGGAGGGTGGAGAGGGATGGGAAGGAGGGGGCGAGGGTAACCAAATCGTATTAGGCTCAAGACTAAATAAAATAGGAACCTGGAGCCATCAAATCCCTGTCAGCCGGGTGCAGAAATACACTCTGCAGCTCATTGTACCAAGGCAAATTATGGCAATAATAAATCATTGTTGAAGGAAGATTGTTGATAATTTTTTTTTTTTGGATGGTGGCATTCAATAGGGGCGCTGGGACACCTGCCACTGGGCTTGGAGCGAGAGCCGCAGCAGGTTATTAGCCTGTCACTCAGCCCTTCTTCCCTCACCCTGCAGGGATTGTAGGGAGTGGGGCTGGAATAAAAAGTCTGGAAACGGAGATATTTAAAAAACAAAATGAAAAAACCCAGCAGAAGTATTCTTACAGAGAAAAAAAAAAAAAGTGGGGAGGTCAAAATAATTACAGCACTCTCTGCAATGCTCATTTTTGATAAAGAATATTTTCACAGTGGCCCAGCCTCATAGTGCTTCAACTATTCCACTTCATCTGCCACCAAGAGGCAGCCACCTCTGGGGTGAGACCCAACTGTCCCATGGAACAGGGTAATGCTGTGTGCTCTGGAAAAACACACAGCCTGAAAAGGAAAGAGAGTATTCCTGAGCCACCAAGACTGGGCTTGAATGGTCAGGAATGGGGTTTCATCAGACTCAATCCTGTGACAAATGACACCAGGACATGTGGGGCGGAGAGCTCTGCAATGCTGGGTCCCAGCAGACCCATGGCACCTCTCACAGCACAAGATCCTTGGTGCTGCACCGGAGTATTTTCCACTCCAGTGAGAACGAAGACAGCACTCAGCTAAATCACTCGTGCAGCATCTCTGCACCTGCAGCAAGATTTACATCCCAGCTGATTAATTCCAATATTTCCTCTGTGGCAATGTCTGACTGGATCATGGGAGAACGTGCAGATTGCCTGAGAAAATAAATCCATGTTCCCCCTTTCACCGCACCAGCACAGGCAGGGCTCAACAACCCTTCTTCCAAACTGGAAGGTCAGGCTGATCAGCAGATGCCGTCTTACCTCTGCCAGGGGGAGAAGAAAGGTAGATGTAGTTTCCAGTGACCTCACACAGATAAGTTACATTCATTTGCAGGGGTGGCACGGAGACTAATGCATCCTATTTGCCATTTGTGGTGTACAAATTTGCCAACCCAGTTCTCAGCGCCAGGTACCACCTGGTTTGCCTGTCATGCTGGGCAGCACCTCCGTCCTGGCCACGGTACCTCAGTTTATCTCTGTTGCCTATTGAGAGACCACCCACATGGACTTGTCCAAGCATCATCCAAATCCTTTGATTCACACCTGTGATCCAATCACCTGATATCTCACAGGGTAACAGCAGCCAAGCTCATATCTTACACCTCGGCTGGATGATGGTATTTAAATGAATAAAGGAGAGATATCTCATGTGCCCCAACTCCATTCTTTGCTACTGTGCTGGCTGCCAGGGGCTGCACAAGTGGAGATTTGCCCCGCAGACAACACTCAACTTCTTCAGCCTCTGGTAACAACTTCACAAGGGACCACCACACTCCATGTCGCAAGCGAGGGTGGCAAGCCAGTGAGGTGGGAGGAAGAAGAGAACAGAAGAGTCCCTAAAACAGGAGAAGAAAGTGTGAGGAAGAAGATAGAAAATATAGAGAATGGGGAAGAAAAAGAGAAAGGCAGAAATATGCTAACCAAGGCAAGGGAAAGAACAACCAGAGCAGAGGAATAAACCCTCTGTATAGCGGGGGAATTCCCAGAGAAAGCAAGAGGAGAATCTGAAGAGGGATGGGGTGTTTGAAAGAACACTGCACATTACAAGAGCACAGAGAAGAGAAAGAGACAGTGGAAGAGTAGAAAGGCGAAACAGAGGAGGCAAGAGAAAGAAAAGGACCCCTGAGAGGATGCAGCAGGCTCCCTGGCAACGCTCTGCCCAGGAAGCTGATGCCAGTAAAAGAAAAGAAAGAATTAAAAAGAGTGTCGAGTATAGAAGAAAATCCACCAAAACCCCAGCAGAGGTTTTACTTCAAGTTATGAATTAAACCATGTATTCAATTTGTATTAGAGAGACCTCCATGGCCACACACTTTCCAAATCACTGTGCACAGGAGACCTCAAATCCTGCACCCCCTTCCACCACATTGTTCACTCAAACAGCTTTGTTCCCCTCAATTATCTTATGAGCCAAAAGCCACTATGATTCACTCCCACCAAAGCCTCTCTCCAACATCTCATCCACGTGCCTGCGGCACCAGACCCGTGTCATCCAGCCGCCGCGCAGCAGGGATACGGGGCTCTCGCTACAGGGAGGCAGGCTCCTCGCCCCAGCCAGGGTGCAGAAACCCAGGTACAACGTGCCCATTGTCAGAGCATTCCTTGATCTTCCCGCTGCACATACGGACGATGAGAGAGCCCCGGTAAGAGCCGTCAGCGGGGCCCACACCCGGCCCCGTGCAGTGCAGATGTGAGGGATCGCAAACAAGAGATGACAGAAGAGACCGGAGAAGCAGGACCGAGCCAAGGGGGGAAGGAGCCAGAAGGTCCATGGAGCGGCAGCAGGTAGGGCCAACCGCCGTGTGTGCTTGTCACACGGAGGAAGCCATCACAGGCTGCCTTTGGAGCGGGAACGCGAGATGATTTTTCCATCTGGGCAAAGTTAATGACTTCCACACTTAACAGACTAGCTGACAAGACTGGCTTCAGCAGGCACATTCAATGCCTACAGAGAGCAGAGGGAGGCACAGGCTCCACTCCGTTCCCACTCCAGTCCTACCAGTAACCAGGAACTGGGGCTGCATCCCCGTGGCAGCTCTTCCCAGCACCGGGGTTGGGAGCTCTGCCCTGGCATCGTCCCCAGATCGGGCAGCTCCCACCTGCCCATGCTCAGTGGACAGCACTTGCACCCTGGTATCCAAAACCTTCCTGGCACAGATGGAGCTTCTGAAGCACCAAGTGCAGGGCTGAGTCCCTGGGTCCAGCCGCGTGATCTCTGTGCCCATCTTCCAATCAGCCAGATTGGGAATGGGAGGTGTCAGAAACAGGAAAGGTACAATTTAAAACAAATTATTGGGAAAATATGATAACATCCTTTTAGATATGTTAATTCTTAAAGTGGTAATATTACTTCTGTATTCCATTACTTAGGAAAAAGAAAAAAGCTTTCTATAAAATTAATAGTGTCTCAATTTGAGTTATTTTAAAACAGTAGGTAACTATAATTTCCATTTACTTCTGGCCAGTTTTACTCTCAGTCCTTAACATTGCACTCAACCACATTATAATGAATCTATATTGAAATCTCACATCCGTTTTTCCTCAGCTAGTTCTTTAAAACAGAAGTTTCTTGTGTATCTGCATTATATCTGGATTTAAGTTCCACTTCAGAGCTGCAAGATATAACCTTCTTTTCTGTGTGCACATGAGCAATACTGATGCTTTTTACTTTCAATATCTTATTCCCTCCTATTTTAGGGATAAAAGTATTTAATTTCTCTGTCAGTGCAGGAATCTTTGCATGCAATGCAATTTAATTTCTAGCATGGACTGTGTTTTTAATATGACACAGTAGAAGAAATAAGTATTGCATAAGCATGACTATTTTCCATACACTGTTTGATTGTAGCAAATACCATTATTCTCCATTAGAAAAGCAGATAAAGTTTAACTCAAAGCAAAACTGCAGGAAATATTTCACTTTTCCTAAGAAGCTCAGTGGCTTTCTTCCAGAAACAAGATTCTCTCCATTCTTGCCTTCTTTTTTAATTCATTACTTTTTTTATAAAATTCAGCATCTTTGTCTGTGATAATCTCCCACGCAGGGTTTGACCTCCACATACATTCAAACCTGGCAGACTTCTCCCTCCTAAACTGGAACATGAGAGTACGTTCACTGTCGGCGTGGAATCGGCCAAGTCTGTTATGCTTTGCACCATATTCACGCAGCCACTCACACATTCATGCAGGGAGAAAGGAAAAAGGATCTGCAAGCCTGTACTCGCTGCTATCGTGTCTTTTTTTTCCTCCTGGAGAGCACAACTTGTTGTGGAGGCTGACAGAGCGCAGAGGCTTTGCGGAGTCACTCCAACCCAAAACTCACTGTCTTAAGAGGTGGACAGAGATGGATCGCAAGAACTGCCTGATCAATGGACCTTTTGTCCCACCCTTTATCACAAACAATAGGAGCTGCAACAATCCAAAACATATTTAGGTAAATACTGGGAACAAGCAAGCCAATTGCTGCCACAGAGGCCAAAGACAATCCCCTAGCATCAGCGAAACGTCTTTCCTGGGTCCCAAGAGGTGACTTGTCAGGACCAGCAGTCTTGCTTTAGCCTGTCCCTTCTTTTATTATCCCGAGTGCTCTCTGGGTCGGAACACTACGTGCAGTTTTCCAGACCACTGACCACAGGAGTGATGTGCTCAAGTTCAGTATTAATGTAAAGAACTATAGCAGCAGCTTTATTGAATGGCTCTGGCCCCTCTGGACATCTATATTGTACAACTTGGATACAGGTGATAGGCACCTAAGATTAGAGAGACTGATAACTGTATATTCTTAAAGGTTCCTGTCCTTCCAAATAGATTTTTCCAGAGGATGAATTTGCTTTGTCCAATCCAGAAGGCAGGATCTTGCTGGGAGTATCCACACATATCATCGCTTGTCTTCAGAAACCCCAGCCACCCTCCCTCACCCGGAATCGGAGCAGGGTAACCCCATCCCACCTGCTCTAGGACAGGAGGTAAGCAGTCATCAAATGGCAATTAAAGACCCATGGAATACATATATAGGAGAAAGCAAGAAAATTCAAAATGTGCATCCAGACAGAAATAAAACAGCTTTACATAAAATCAAGTGCTCTTGCCGTTGTTGCGAGATGAAAACAAACTGTTTGAAGTTCATTTCACACCCTTTAAAAGGTCACATTGGACAAGCTTGCAAAGCTCCTGTGCTCCACGTGACTTGAGATCCAAGGGCATCAGCAGACATCTGCATGAGCACAAGGCTCTGATACACAGCAAAGAAAGGCCATTTCTGACCTCTGCTGCCCACCTCTCCGGGCATACATCCTGCTCCTGAAACCCCTCGGGTCTCCCTGCCACTTACAGAGCATTTGGCAAGAATCACATCAGGTTCCTGCCAGAGGATTTACAAGAGAAAGGCAAAGCCGACCCGTCAGATCTGCACTTTATTGCTGCAGTAATAGCTCTGCTGGGTAATGGAAAGAAGCAGCTTCTTTCCAGATGACAGAGGCACCCGCTGAGAGGGCTCCAGGCTGTGGGATGCCAAGTTGGAGCAACTGCACATGCAGGAAAGCACCAGCCTCGTGGGTGAACTTCAGTGGACAAGAAGACATGACTTTGAGGTCTTTAACTTTTAACATGCTTGTGCTCAGCTGTTACAGACTTACAGGCTGCACAATATCCATGTATTTTCTGAAAATGGGGCCGACAGGCTGCACTCTCCTGTTTAGATTCCTGTGCTGCTTCAGGGCTGTGCTTAGCACGGGTAGTTTCGATCTGGTTGGGCCTTCTCAATGCATTTGTGAGAAAGATGACACAGGAAACCCGAGGGCTGGCAGGACGCTATGCACTGTTCAGGATAGCAGGTAACTTAATGAGTGGTAACAGAAACACTCAGTGGAAGCAGGTGCAAAATCCATAGAAGTGATTAATTACAGACTGCACTGCTCTTCTGTGAATGTCATTCCCCATACAAACACTTCAGAGCATTTAACAAATCCCAATACGAGAAAGACAAAATCTAAGAGGTAGCCAGAGGGAGACTAATCAATACTCAACAATAAGGTAACACAGTGACTCTGTGGCAGGGACAGAGTGTGTCGTTGCTCACAATTTTCCCATGCCAATCCCATCATACCAGTACCTTCCTCTTGCTGTAGAAACACCAAACAAGTTCCCTCAGCAGCTAACAGGGAATATTTGATACAGATGGAAATTCCCCAGACACAAACAGATATTCAGCCAGGTACTGAAAGTCCATCAGTACCTGTCACCCAGAGCTCCTCCACTTCCGCGCCCAAGCCAGAACCAGAGGTGAGCAGAGCAGAGATGCACACCCACCAGGAGCTACACGCAGGTGAGGAGGTTTCCCTTCCTACCTGCCTTCCATCTCAGTCTCACATTGAAATGCTGGAGGGTGCTAGCTACAGCTCAACTCCCATTGGGGATGTCCTGGTCAACTACAGCCACATAAGCAATTTCGGTTCTGTCCTGTTTAATTCCTTCTTCCTTCCCTAGTCCCTCATGGACATAGGGTGCTCTGCGGTGCGTTTAGCTCTGCTGCAGCACATTATCATGGGGAACTGCGAGGTGTGGATAGCCTAAGGGTCACTTAAGGAGAGGCACTGAAGCTCCGATGAAAGCAATACACATACTGTACAAGAACCTCTCACTGCAGACCCACCTGTGGAACACAAGAAGGTAAGATGGAGGCTTTTACTCAGGTCTTTCAGGTTGTGGGCTGGAGTCCACGTTAAAAAGTGATCTTTCCTCCCAATTTCTAGAGGGTGCATCTGCTTGGGTATACTCATACAAAGCTCCCTGGGCCACAGCAATGTAACAGCCTTCAGCCAATTTAATTATTTCTGCAATAACACCTTCTAGAACCTTGATAACATCAATCTGCCACCTCTGCTTAGGGAGATGATCCAGATTTGAGTCCATTTCACAGCAATTATTTTTAACAACCAAAAACATCGAGAAATGGTTTTGTCTTCTCTTATAGTAAATGTAAAGCATTAAACTTGATGAATTGCCAGCACTCAAAGCTCTGACCATCTCTTAATGGACTATGCATAAAGGAAACACTTTGGAGAAGCAGAGATATTCTGAAAGGATGAAATGACATCAAGGCTGTGATCTCTCAGCAATTCTGCAAGAACAAAGGAAAACATGACTGTGCTGGCACATGGACCACTCAGTTCTCTGACCCTCTTTTTCCTACAAGCATGAACTCACTGCTGACACACTGATTTTGGGATTAAGGACAGAATGAAGTATACTACTTCATTGACTGGCTGCTCATAGTTATGTTTTAAACACACCTACTTTATATACATACATGTGTGCAATTTGAACCTGCATTTCAGTTTCTACACAGCTGGTTCTTCAAGAACAGGCAACATGAATGGAACAAGTGAGCACAGCGATGGCATGCTGCAGACTACGTCTGAGTCAGGACTCTTGCGGTGACCAGATGTATGACCCATGGCAAGTCCTGTCTTTCTCTAGAGCATTCCCTTTTATATTTTTTTTTTTTTTAAAAAATATTTTTATACAATCTTTGGAGGCAAAATCTCTCTCATGTTATGATTACGGTACCCACTGAAATGGGTGCTCTTAGAGAAACCAAGAAACTCCTGCAATACAAGTACAGCTGAGAATCTACTTCATAAAAATAAAACCTCTTCTGGTTTATTTGCTCTACAGTTAGGGCTATTCTCTTTTCACACATCAAATACCTCATCACCGTTCCAGTTTAAAGCTTCCAGTTATCCATTGCAAAAAGATAGATAAAAGTGTCTAAAGCTGAGTAAAAGTGACGGTAATGTACCTCAATCGCAGAAAGTTCTGTTAGACCCTCGGCTTGTTACTGTGTTCCATCATTCCATAAGCCATGTCCCAAATGTTGTCTTGCTTCCACTAGTCTGAACTGCGTAAGAAATGGGAGATACTGAGATTAGAGGGAGCTCTTTTTTACCTACCTAAAGAAACCAACCACTCACTCTCTGTAAATCTTTCTTTGAAGTTGCTCAAACCAAGAGGGGCCAGGTTAAAAAAAAAAAAAAGCAGTTCTTATAACTTAAAGATCACCAGTCCAAGCTCCATCCTCAAACATCTGAGATAAATTAACTCCTTTCCAAAGCACTTCTAACAAACACACTTTCCTCTCTTATTAATTTGTTTACCTACAGTATATGAAGAAAACATTGTATAGTGGAAAAGAAATACCAGGTCAGCCTGAGATACCAAAGTTAAACGAAGCATTAGTTTCTGTAGTCCCCAGGTATTCTGGGCTTTCTCTCATTGGGGACATCTCATAGGCAGCTGCCCCTCTGCAATTTTAACCACAAATCCCACCCCCACTTGCACAAAGCACTCACAATTTGTTGTCAGCAGTCACCGAAATCATGGAGCTTAACAGCATTCTCTGCTACACTCACCTTAAGAACAGGCACATCAAACCACCACATCCTGGCTTTGCAGGGACACATCTTGCTGGCTTGGCTCCTGCACTACTTCTACCTGCAACTCCTTTAGGGAGCTCTGGCTTCTCACCCCACTCCCACCAGTTGCTCTCTGCAGCTGAGTTCTGCAATCCCAAATCATTGTGTAAGTGACTGCATCTGTGGTCACGATGAGCCCTTGCTCTAGATGCATTAGGCAAAGATCTGCAGCCCCTGGGAATCCAGAAGCAGTAACAATTCCTTGTTCTTGCAATGCCAAAAGATAAAGCTATTTAAACAAGAAAGAAAATCACACTTACACAGTGACATTAATCACATAAAATGTTCTGCTCCCGTGTGTCTGGAGCTGCCTTTTTATTTTATAAAGCTTCATGCCACAGGCATACAGAAGAGACCCATCACAGCTGTAAGAACATCAAATGGCTAAAGATGTGCTGAAGATTAAAGTGGATAATACCGATCTCAGATTTCAGATAGCAAATATTCCCCCAACACTGCTCACCCCATTTTTGGAACCATCCACTTCAGCCTTAATATAGAAGAAGGGGAATCTGGGATTTTTTATGCGTCTTAATTTTTTCCAAAGCAATATAAAGACATATGAAACAGCTTTTAAAAACTGTATATCCTAACAATTCTTCTGTTTTATTTGTTCCCTGCTCCCAGGTATTCACGTTGCTGGAAAATTGACCGGCCCAGTCTTCTTGTTCTCCAACACGAAATCTCTCAGGGCAAACATCCCATCTCTGACCTTGACAGCCCACACTGTGATGACAAAGTATATCATGTCTGTGCTCATTCAGTCTCTGGCCCCTCTGATACAACTGCCAAAGGAGCTGCCAGTTGTCAGGGTATTTCCTTTCTGCCAAGCGCTGCCAGCTTGGCGAGCCTCACGTTAGCAATAGCCAGAGGATTGCTAGAACCTGGCCCGCAGCAGAGTTTCAATTTTAGCAGATCCATCCAGTAGCATATTATAAAACAGCAGCTTAAAGTCTAGCTGACTAATTAGGTCCCCAGCTTAGAATATTGATTTTGGTTTTAAATGCTTCTTTTCTCGTCTTCTTTCCAATCCCATAGGCTGTCTCCGTCTAGGCTTAAGTTGTGTAGCAAAATTCAGCAGACTAAGCGGCTGTAACAGCAACCGTCCCTCGACACCTAGCATGGTTGAAAAATATCAGAAATATTATAAACTCTCTGGAAGGAGAAGATGGTAATTTTCAGCGTTTCAGCTTAAACCAACCTCAAGCCTGCATTAGGCAGGAAATCAATTCTAGGAAATACCGTTGAACTCCACTCCGAACTTTTTTACATCGTACGACACCCATCAGCAGCGAAGGAAAAGAACTCGCATTCGGAGCAGATTTAATACGCGTTCCAGGATCCGAACTGCGGTGAATCGCAGCGTAAGATTGCCACCAGGCGGGCGAACCGTCCCCTTCAGCAGGCCAGCACCCGGCCTTGGGACGTTTGGCGAAGCTGGAGGGGCCCATGTTTCACAGGCCCAGACCCCCCTAAACAAGCAGGCATTGTTTGAACACCTGCACGCCCCCTGCCCGGCTGGGAGGGTGCCAGCCACGCCGCTGGCTGCCGCTCAAACTGTGACCTTTCTCAGGCAGGAAGCCGGGGTGAAGGCCGGGGCTTCATGTCAGAAAGCTGGCAGAGGGAGCAGCGAGAGAAAAGCGGGCGGTGGGCCCGCCAAGCCACGCCGCAAGTCAAGTAAAGTTCTGAAACTGTCTCAGAAATGTCATCAGTGTCCCTTCTCTGCACATTTTTTCTGAGAGTGCTCCTCTTTGCCGGCAGTGACACTGAGCAGCTGCCGCGTATTCAGGAAGATGCGGGAAGGGCTTGAACGCTCGCTCGGCACGCAGCCACGCAGCCGGAGACACTTTCTGACGGAGGAGCCGTCAGTTGGGCGACGCCTGAATTTTCTTACTTCAATCAAGGATATTTTGTGTGAGATAGCTCAGACCCTTAACGTCAGTGGTTCTGTGGAAGGGCAGTCCAGGAGAGATGCAGAGCAGCACCAGCTTTCCTTCCTGCCACCCCCTCTGTGGGAGCAAAGGCTGAACGTTCGCTATTCTGAAGGTAGACTCCAAAATTAGGCCGTGTTGGTGAGCAAACCATTGCTTACAAAAACCTGCGTGAAGCTCCCCAAAGCTGTGATAAAACTGAAGACCACTTAAAGCTTATTATTCCTTGCTGCAAGAGAGAATGATTAAGAAAAGCAGTAACTAGGCCACTCGGCTTCCTCCGGGCTGGGAAATCTTTCACAAATCAGTTTGGTTACAGCACAGGGACAGCATTAAAACCACAAGAAATCAAGGGAGCGCAGTCCTGAAATGTTTCACAGACGAAAGCAACAGTCTTTATAGCTGCAGCCAACAGCATTATTATTTTTTTTTAAACGGAAGAACCTCAAAGTCAAACAAAAGGTTCAAGGAATTAGGAAAAAAGCCCCTTTGTTTGCCATCTCAAAATTATATGGAGATACACTCTAGGAATAACCTGTGAACTAGCATAAACCAGATGATTTTTAAGGCTTTCTGAATAAAGGTGGGAGAAATAATCAGGGACTAAATCAAATACACAACACTTCAGTGCTATGGCACAAGCTTCCACATGGAATCTACTAAGCAGAAGAAAAGGTGATGTGAAGAATTTTGCATTTAAAATACTATCAGCAGAAAGAGAATCTGACTCTGCCTTGGTATTTCACCCAACTGTCTCCCAGTTAACTCATCACACCTACAGTGACTTCAGTTACTTCTGTGATCATGTGTGATCACATAATATTCCTACAGCAACCAGTTATTATTAATGCGAGTTTCCTGGTGAGAAATAAAGCATAAAGAGGGAAATCAAGGTGTTGTTGAAAACAATATCACATGCAACCAAAATCTTGGCCAAAATTCTTGCATCCAGTACCAATATTGTACATAAATTTGCTATTAAGTACTAGTGTATTTCTATTCGGGAGGAAGAGAAATCTTTCCCTGCTCCAAGGCAAGTTTCAAAACTCAGAGGGCAAAACAATATTGCGATATATCAGCTTTAAGTTTTGTTTTTTCAGTTAATATCCTGTTAGGACTACCATGCTACCAAAAGATTGGCACTGTGTTTCATATGGAAATACAGGTTTTTGTTAAACTGGGGGACCATTACCTCACTCTCCTACTATTTACTTGTGCACCTTTTAAACTGCAGCTCTTCTGGAACAGGAAAGCCCAGAGGTTCTGTTATTTCAGCAACCTATTGTTGAGAGAAGACCTTGGAGCAAATACAGTTTGTCTTTATTTTACACTGACACTCTAAACAGCTGTGTTGAGAGGGATCGCTTTCACAGTCTCGCAGGCTGGTAACGTTATTCTACAGGCATTAGAATTGGAACAGTATTTAAAGCACCACAAGCCAAGCATTAGCTCCAAAGATGTATTTTATTTTGTTACAAAGCAGATTGTTTAGGCATTATTTCTTTCTGTGAACATCCACCATATGATCAGCAGGTCCTGCTTCGAGGACATAGCTGCTTGATAACAGACAAAGATATCACCGCTAGACAACAAAAATACAGATGCATAGAACAAGTGCTGCTTAGACACTGAAGAGCTAATGGTCTAAACTGCAACCGGTTCAAACAGATGACATGACCAAAAACACAAGTACAGCTCCAGCCCAGCCAGAGCTGTGTGCCCAAGAGTGGAGTCCTTTTAATTTCAAAAAAAAATTTGTATTGGGCTTCCTAGAAAAACACCAAAAAAATCCCCAAAGTGGAACCACACCACACTCCTTCCCTCTCCTTTTAAAGTCACTTTTTCACCATCCTTTATTTCACATCAATATTGTGCTGTGGCGTACTAGTACTTCATGAATTAAACATAGTGTGAAGAAACAGTGGATGGTTGGTAGTGAGCCTTTCACAGGTATTTTATCCCAATACTTCTGCTCCTTTTCCAGTTGTGATCTTTACCCCAGGAGTTCCACTTATTGACAGGTGTATCTCCTTCCAAATTTGCACACTTCTCACACCTTTGGTATTTGAGCTTAGTGGATTAACAAGGGCTTCTGGATGTCATCTGTGCTCCTTGGGTACGTAACAGAGCCCCATCACTCCCAGCAGAAACAGTAATTCACATACTGCCAGCACAACATGCAAAAATGCACGGAAGGCGTGGTGATGCAGTGCAGAGAAACATTCCAACATTATAACTCCCCATTCCCGTTTCCACGTTGTCCAATACTGATTGAGGAAAAGTGTATTTACAAGACTCGTACACAAATATTTGCGTTTGGTCCTAGGCACCTGATTAGTACTGACAATCTAAATTGAAATGGAAAATTAAGTATTATTCTGGTCCATTAAAGCCAATGCTATACCTTCTCCAGTTTGAAGGTGTGATCTTCAGAAAAAAGGAGGAGTCCCAATACCTTCTGAAAAAGTACTTTTCTATGCACCATATAAGTCAGTAAGATTATAACAATCATTCTTCTCACACTTCTTTGTGGCAGTGAGACTCAAAATTCACTAGATATGAGTAGTCAGATAACATCCTGATTGCTGTGAGACCAGAATTTATTATGAGAGAAATTTAGCTTTAGCAAAAAGCACAGGCAGGTTTGCACCTAAGCAGCCACGAACATCCATTTCTTTCAGCTAGGAGTGGAATGAGAAGTGCTACCACTAATGGCAATGAAAACTAATCAGAAGGTTTTACAAAGCTGCCGGTATGGCCGAGTTTCAGAGTTGCAACTCTGAGGCACGGGCTCTGGCAGAATCTCCACTGACCTGAGTTTTCTGCTTATGGAGGAGGGCTGGTGGGACAGAACACACTCCTGTCTTACACAGAAACTTGACAACAGTCTCAAGCCAATATTCGACATCTGACAAGGTCTGGCGTAGTAATTACAAGACTAAGCACTTGGAATCAGAGATATCATTTACTAAAAAGAAACAACCGCCTTCCAAATCTGCCATACTGAAAAAAACCACACCCAAATGCAAAACTGAACACATTAAACACTGTTTGTGCTTACAACCATAATTATGGAACTTGAGCATTAGAGGGAGATATTTTTCTCGCCACTATTGCAAAGGAGCTGCAAAAAAAAGTTAAATGCAAAAAAAAAAAATCCCTTCCAAATATTCATTTAACAAACATTTATTAAAACCTGTAAAGGCTTCGGGTATACTGAATTTGAAAGGGGCTCAAAAAAATTTCAAGAGTCACTGAACTAAATCCAATTCAGAAAGCTGATTCCCCTAACACATAATTAAAAAACAATTTTCTTAAAAAAAATTTTTTTGCACATTTTTTCTCAATTTATAAAATGCGAACAGTATGCTAGAAAAGTTTGAACATAAGGGAATGCACTTTGGAAACATTATTAAAAGATGTGTTCCCATAGAATGATATTATCAAGTTTATGTTACTTCTCTTCACCTGACTGGCTATATTTTGAGAATGTTCCTTCCCTCTTTCCTGGGTCCATGAGAAGCCAGGTTTAGAAAAGAAGAGCTCCCATGCTGCCAACTTCACTCTGTTCCTTTACAAAAATTTCAAAGTACTGATAAATGATAGTGACAGCCAGCAAAATTCCAGTTCCAGACCCAATTGCCCCAAGGAAGTCTGCCAACACAGAGAGGGCACCAATACAGAGACCACCAAATGCAGCAGCAGTAGGGATGTACCTGTAAGACACAAAATAAGAATAGAAGTGGCATGAGAGTTTGCTGAGGACATCAACAAATACACCTGGGTTAGTGGTATAGGGGATCTATGGCAAGTATCTAAATTGGACACAGTATTTTTTTTCTAGAAAATCAATCCCACCAAAAAGAGAACAGACACCATAGAGATAATCCAACCAGGTGGTTAAAAACCAGGAATGAAACTACACAAATAGAAAAAAGTCAGTGGCAGAATATGCTCTTCTCTCACAGCTCTACAATCCAAGGTAAGGAAAGTGTCAAAGCAAAATTTGCCCTGTGTTCCTCCGTAACACTTGGCATAAACAGCCTGAGCGAAGCGCAGCTCACCTGTTTAGTTCATGTACCATTGAAGTTTCTCTGTGGCCTCGCATTACCATTTGCTGCTCTTTCAACTGTTTGGCAACCTGCATTAAATCAAGGAATGGAGAAAGTCAGTTTAGCATCACCTGCCGAGGCCACGGAACTTAGTGCTATGGGAAACCAGAAGCACAGCATTTCAGTCAATGGGGGTGGGTTTGGGGATTTTTATATTATTCATGAGTTTAAAATACTCAGCATTTTAACTTCAGATAGATTGCAGCCACAGGCACTTTTCCATGCTGTCAATTACACAAAGCTTTTTGAACAATTTTAGTCCTGCTGAGAAAAAGAAAAGCTAGCCATTAGTAGGCTCTCAGACATGTAATTCAATTCCTCTATTGCCACCTACCCTTCTCCTGGTTAGCCTTTAGAAGATGTTGGCAAAACCATCCTACAAAGTAACCACTCAATTTCAGTTTCCTGTGTTCACTATTAATTTGTGGGGCCATATTAGAAACTATACGATTTAGAAAGAACTCCTTCTTGGAATACTCTTCTAAAACTGGATTTCTACAATTGACAGGGTTACAATAAAGCCCTGCAAAATGTTTTAGTAACAACTGAGATGAACTGAAACTCTAGCAGGGGGACTTCTAAAGGTCTGAACTCCGAGAAAACAAACTTGCAGATTATTAACGTACCAGTTTTCCACTATATAGTGAATATTTAAGTTACTATTTATCCATTTTTATTTCTGACCTTGTTTACATGAACTTAAAATAATTTTACTCAGTATCAGGAAAGTATATTGAAGTGTTAAAAGCTGTATTTTGTTTTCTATTGAAATAAAAATTTGGCTATACATGGCGGCAAGTGCCTCTCCTGCATGCCTAGCAATAAGCAGCTAGATGCAAATCCAAAACAAGAGAGTGCTCACGCTGTCACAGTAACTGTGCAACTATTACGTATTTGTTAAAGAATGGTTTAAATTAGCCCATATGGCTGCCAAACTTTATTTCCTACCCAAACCCACACAATGCAAACATACCACAATGACAACTATTTTCCATCTTGTTTTCCAATTCCAATTTCAGAATTATAGTTGCTGAATACCAAATATGCTGTAGCAAATGGCAATTTTGACAAGTCAGGCCCAGATACATTAATGTGCTGCACTACACTCTGTTATCAGTGCCCTCAAGTTAAAAATTACAACTTCTAGCTAATCTTCCCCCCAATAAAGAACTCTCTATCACACGTGGATATTCAAACTTCACTTACAAGTTCTTAAATGGCAACTGCCCTGCACACAGTGCATCTGTCATTTGGCACTGAAAGAGTTTCCACCTCTCCTGTTACCTTGCCTGCCCTCACACTCATCAGATGTTTCCTAACACCAATGAAAGTAGTTATTTGAGTTTTGTTGTTCTTGTTTTTGAAAGAAGAGTAAACAAATCAGGCAAAAATTACTCCCATTCTGCCCTCATCCTCCCCACTTAAAAAAAAATACAAAAGATAAATATTACCAATAAGATTACCAGCATAGCAGCTATTTCAGAAGAAAGTCAGCCTTACTCTTTACACCAGCCCACCTGTTTTCATTGTGCAAGCTTAGGTAACTTATCATTTTAAACTTACATCTTTGGCAGAGGAGCCAGAGACTTCGATCCATGTCTTAGAGAAGAAAGCACAGGAGCCCAACATAAATACAATATAAACAACTGCATGTACAGGGTCCTCTAAGACTGAAGAAAAGGACTCTGGAGGTGAGAGATAGTAACAAAGTCCACCAACTGGATAAGCACGAGCAGGGCCTCCAGATGATGTGTCCTAGAAGAAAGAAGCAAGCAGTCACCAACTTTCTCACTATTTCTTAGCCATTAAGATAAGCCTGGGCTTGTGACCTGACCTTCATGCCACTGTGCACCATTACCACTACAGCAGCACACAAAGATTCAACTTTACTATCACCAGTTTCTAAAGTGGAAACAGAATACAACAGGAACAGGAATACCTAGGAGAGCAAAAAACAGCCCAAGGCAAAAGGTAAATGGAGACTTAATAACTGCACTCTCACAGCAGGTCTCATACTCTACCTTTAAATGAATTACTAATTTAGGAGTTTACGTGGCCTCCTGTAGAAGTGTGCCTCAATATTCAGAGAGATCATCTCTTCACCCATGAATTTCAAAGGTTCTCTTACACAGCTGTGTGCAGGATTAGAAGCAATACTCACAGACCAAGTGCCCAGCAGGCTAACCAGCAAGTTGCCACTGAAGCGAGCAGAAAGCATCTGGGAGATGACGTACAAGTTTGACACCAGGGCGGACTGAAGAATAATGGGAATGTTGGAAGTATAGAACAGCTTGATAGGGTAGGTGTTGTACTGGCCACGGTAGCGAGCAGATTTGATAGGAAGATCCACTCTGAAGCCCTGAAAAGTTTTCAAAAGGAGTTGCCCATTATATCTGAACATGAACACACACCACAGGTCATAAAATGCAAGTGCAAGGCCTCGACAGCAAGAGAAAAACCCCCCACAATTGTTTTGTGGAAGTACACGTACTCTGCCCAGAGCCACCCATGCCAACAATTCTGCAAAGGGCCCGAAGGCCCACATGGTTCTTTAAGCACACACATACAAGAAGGTATGAAAGATGTAGATATCAGAAGAAATCTGAAGCTTCAAGACTGAACATAGCGTCCAAGAAAAGAAATGTTAAGACTTTCTATATTCTTCAGCAGTTTGCTGCAACAAACAGTAAGAGACACACAGGTTTCAAGACTTCAGAGTATTTTCCAGCAAAAAGCAATGCCATTTGGGTTAGGCAGTATTACACGTACAAAACCATCCGCGTTTTTCTCCAGAGACCAAAGTAGGTAGGTCTCAAATCTTTTGTGTGGTTAGTGATTAAGTGTGGAAAGTGATTAAGAGAAGCTAGTGTTCAATGAACACCTAGATGCTGCAGGTACAAATGAATCTTCTGAAGGCACTAGAAAGTGAAAATATAATTTCCTGTGGAAGGAACCAGACAACAGATCTACTTCCATACAAACAGTTGTACAGTCCTACTTATTCCAACTGACCTGGAAATAAATTACAATAGCAAAGACAAAGATGGTGGCGATCAGGTTCATAAGGTTGGGGAGATTCTGACGGTAAAAGGCCTCACGAAGAGCTCTGACTTTGTCTGTACGTGTAGCCAGAAGATGGAACAGAGCAATGATGGCTCCCTCGAATTCCATGCCTTGGAAAGGGAAAGAAAAAACAAGTTAGGTGTGCTGTGATTATCTCTGAGCTTCAGTTCATCATCCCCCTGGGCACACTTCTGAACTATGGGATTCAGAATGGGATTTCTCCTAGTCTTTTGCACCTTGAGTACGCTCCCAGATTTTTACTATCACCATCCTTCGTATCAGTTACGTTATTTCCAAGAATTTTTTTAAAAATCCCCCTGTTGTGGCCTAGAAACTAAACCATAACCCAGTGTCAAATGGGACACTTTATGGGTCTCTAGAAACATTGACATTCACCAGTTCTTTCCCTTCTTTCCTCTTCCCCACCAAAATATAAAATACAATTTGGAAAATAAATAAATGAGGAAGGCAGCATGACAGCATGCTTTCTAGGAGCAGTCACAGTAAGACACTAGTTATTGTCTGGAGGACAGTAAATGTGATAATCCCACATAGGTTTTCTATTACCCAGCACTAAACAAGATCACTTCCTGTCAGGTTAGGGGAGTAAAGGCTTCAGAGCAAAGAGTAAGCAATGCAAGGGGTAGAAAGAAACAGATGACACTTGTCAGCAAGTTGGGCAGCAAGTGTAATACAATGGCATTTTACCATTATCAAGTTTTAGTGGAGACGCTGTAAGAAAGTGAAGTTCATGAAGCATCTTGCGCAATACCACAAAATTAAAAAGAAATGTTTTTGTACTGGCACCTTGCATAGGAGCACTTGCCATATTAACAAGATTCACTACACCACTAACACTAGTAAAGAGCATTTGCATTTAATATACTGGGACGAAAAACAAAAGAAGAAAAAGGTTTTGCCTTTGTACATAAAATTTTTGTAAAAAAAGCAGAGTGTGCTGTATTACCTCGTCCTGTGTTCACAGTGGTGGGGCTGAAGGCTTTCCACACAATAGTCTCACAGATATTGGTAGCAATGAAGAGAGAGATGCCAGAACCAAGACCATACCCTTTCTGCAGAAGCTCATCCAAGAGCAGAACTATCAATCCAGCAACAAAAAGCTACAGGAAAAAGAAATACACCACTAGTCCCATCTCTACTATTTTGCTTAGAAAAGTAACTTGTATTGGAAGATAAGGAATGACTGAAGCAGGCACACTTGGATCTTTTTTCTCTGTATGTGGGGCAGGCAGTCCTTATGGACTTACTTATAATTTTTTTTTCCTCTTTCAGACAGACAGTAAGAAGAGAGGACTAGAAATTACCTGAATTGTGATAAGCAAGCAGATACCAGCACCCATCTCAGATGGGTCTCCATACATTCCAGTCATTACATAGACAATAGACTGTCCGATGGTAATGATCATTCCAAACACTGCAGAATAAAAGAAAAAAAAAGTATGCATTTGTTCTGGAGATTTACGTTAATATTCACTCTTTTAAGTTAATGCTGATCAACACAGCCCGAAGGCTCGGTCCCCACAGTCTATATATTGTTTAGTTTATTGGGTGAGATTACAGCAGCAAAGCTAATTGCACAGATACTTTTTCTTTTCAAAGATTTCTGAAGCTTAAGAGCTAACAAGCCAGAGAGCAGTCAGTAAAGGGCTGATGAAACCCAGAAATCTGTAGAACATCAACATGTAGCACGACAGAAACCCAGATATCCAACTCCAGCATTCATCACATGGTAAGTTTACACCTTCTGTTGTTAGGGTTAAATACTCTGCTTTGATCAGCCTTTTGTATCAGCTGTTACTCACATTTCTGTGCCCCATTGAAGAGAGCTCTGTCCTTTGGGGTGTCACCAACTTCAATTATCTTAGCACCTGCCAAGAGCTGCATGATGAGCCCAGAAGTGACAATAGGTGAAATGCCCAGCTCCATCAACGTACCTGTCAGACACAGGAAGAACAATGAAAGAAAATAAGGAGGTGTACCACACACCTCTGAAGTTCAAAGTTTACACAATTGGAGAAGATATAAAACTCCAAATCTTAATAAATGTGAAAGGTTTCAATGGCAACAGAAGCTTGCTACCAGTCAGTCTGATGTGTAACGCAGTACTCATCAGTACCTTAACAACTATGTCCCCTGGAAAAGACTTTTGCTGCATAAGACTGTCTCGGTTTCAGCTGGGATGGAGATCATTTTCCTTCTAGTAGTTGATTCAGTGCTGTGTCTTGGATTTAGCGCAGGATTAACGTTGATAACAGATGATGCTTTAGTTGTTGCCAAGTAGCATTTATCCTACGTTAAGGATTTTTCAGTTTTTGAGGCTCAGCCAGCCGGCAGGCAGGCAAGAAGCTGAGGAAGAGCACGGCCAGGACAGATGGCCCGAAGTGCCAAAGGGATATTCGGTACCGCAGGGTGTCACGCTCAGTACGGAAACCGAGGGCACAGAGGGTGGCCAGGAGGGGCAGACCTCACTGCTCACGCATCAGCAAGCAACTGCATTGCGTATCACTTGTCTTTTCTTGGGTTTTATTCCCCTCCTTTCCTTATATCCCTTTTCAGTACAATTATTATTATAGTACCTTATTACTATTATGATTATACTTTACTTTAGTTATTAAACTGGTTTTATCTCAACACATGAGTTTTACTTTTTCTTCCTGATTCTCCTCCCTTGGAGTGGGGAGGAGTGAGCGAGCAGCTGTGTGGTGCTCAGTTGCTTCCTGGGGTTAAATCACAACAAGGTAAGGATTTGCTTTCTGCCTTACATCATCACTCACTTTACTATAACTAATTTCAAAAAGGAAAACCTAAATTTTTTCAGTAGTGCAACAAGTCGCCTGCATGCATCTCTGGACACCTCATTATGATATAAACTGATACAAAGCCCAAATGATACATAATGGCAAAGTGAATTCAAGAAACTGCCACCATTCTTAATTCTAGAAAGCCTCTATGAGAAACTGAAATTTATACAAACTACCACGAATTTTAATCTTCAGAGAGACAGACTCAAAGATGTCACCCAGAAAACCACAACGCATGTATAATATGGTTTGAAACATAAATCCAAATGCTTGAAATACGTATAGAAGATTGCAACAACAATGATGCAGGCAGTTAAGGACCGTCTTCTCCGTAACCCTTTTCCCTCCAAAATGCTCATTATTTTTTGTACGTAGGTTGCACACTGCCAACCACAAATTCATTTTGTCCACAAAGTTGTGCCCTTCCCAGTGCCGCACTGGTTTACGATTTTACATAATAAATATATAAAATTACTTTTCCTTCTCTAGTTCAATTTTTATCTTAGTTAAAACAGAGTCCAAGCCAAAAAAAAAGCCCTCTTGACAGACTGCCCATACCTCTATTTGACGCCAGAATCACTCTCATCCAGTAGAAAGGATCTGCTGAGTCTGAGGACATGATACCAAACAAGGGAATCTGCGTTTCCAACCAACAGAGGAAAACAGGATTAAATCAGAGACTTCATAACATCCTTTACACATCCTCTTCCTTAAACACAAGAGAAGGAAACATACCTGGCAGCATACTAAGAAGATGAAGAGTGTGATGGCTGTCCATAGTACCTTCTCCTTAAACTGAATCTAAAGGGAAAAAAAACAAACAGAAAACAACAACCAAAGATGATAAAGCTGTCAAGATCTAGTCAATCAGGCAGACTTGATTTTCTTGAGAAGGGACAAAGCATAGGTCATCCTATGGAAAATAACTCACTGTTCATCCCCTTGATACTATATAAGGACAAGGAAAATGGGAAAGCTTTATTAAAACTTTAATCTGAATAAACAATCTTACACCAATGGAGGGTAATTCTGGTACTTACACCAAAATGAGTCTTATATTTTTGTAAGAAAGAACTTCTTGTGAGAAAAAAATATTAATACGGAGAAGCTTATCTTAGCAAATAATCTTAGATCAGCACCTAAGAAGTAAACATTTTCAAGTTGCTATCTAAAACTACTCTAATTTACACCCCAATATGTACTGTTTTGAACATCTCACCACTCCATGCTATGGCATAACCACATCTGCACAGCTGCATTTACCAGCAAATATATTGTGGTACAACCAGATACACATTACAGGGTGTACCAGACAAGCACCTCATTAAAACCAAATTGCGCCTAACACAGCCATTCTCCCAACTGGAAAAAAAACCCAACACACAAATCCCCCAAATGCAAACAAAGATGAAACATTTTATATTATAGAAATACAAATTTATGAAGAAAATTTTTGTAACATACCTTCCGTTCTGGCTTTTGGATTTCAGGCAAGATAACACAGAAGGGCTTGATGACTTCAAGAAATTTTACTGTATAGAAATGAGTAGAAAGACAAAGTGAGCACACAGATATGAAGACAACTGGGAAAAGCTAGAGTTAAGGACAAAGGTTTGTGACTGTGTTTTTGTTTTAAAAATTAAATTATCTATTCTAAATACAGAGATTCACTTAATATGGTGCAAGTACAGTATGGGCTGGAGACAGAAGGAAAAAAAAAGTCAAAGTTTTTCCGTTTTACTGAGTAGGGTGGCAGCACACAAAAAACACACCTTACCATTGTTTTGCATGAACTTATCAATACCCTTGAACTTTTATATTTCATAATAGCTTCTCTCCTAGCCTTATGTTTGAGACATTCAGTTTTAAGTTAGAGTTTACCTCTGGGCCATACAACTCAAGAATGTTTACACACTGTTCATAAGCAACAACTCAAGTCACTTTACAGAGTGTCTCATGCACTGACCTCTGCCTAGTCAAGTCCCTTATACAAGTCCCAGTCATAGAAAAAAAGCATACAAAAGAGGGTATCTGTAGAGTCCTAAGCTCTCCTATGAGCCGAGATTTGATTTTGACCAGAGTTAATGCTAAACTTCTTAAGACAAATCTAAAGCCGCATACATATGGATTGATTTGAACTAAACAGTGTACCACGATGCAGAAGAACAGAAACTACTGGTAGCTTTCCACTTCTTTGTGGAACCAGCAACTGCAGTTGCAATTTTGTAACACTTCCAGGCCAGCCCATAAAAACTATTCACTTAATTTCAAACAATTAATGGCCTGAAAAATTACCCTAGATTGTGGTTTTAAACTCAAAGTAAATCGTGACTCTCTCCTACGTCTACAATAATATTCCAGTTGACCAAGACGCTTTTCAAGCAGCTCTTTCTCGAGGTAGCAGACTGATGAGTTCCATTCACTCGGATTACTTCTAGACTGCAGATCACTGCTTATCATTTATTCTGAGGATGTAACTGAAAGTATTACGACCAATCATCCACTTGACAGCCCCTCTCTCCCGGCCTCGGTACCCCACCAGGCACACTCAAGCTCCAGGCCCGGTCCCCGGACATCCCAGGGCAGGCTCCCTTCCCTAGAAAGACCTGCCTTAACCAGGGAACGGGACTTTCACTGCGAGATGGGGAAAAATAATAAATCCCGAGGGAGCCTCTAAAACCGGGAAGG
>NW_009729709.1:6454-16602 GCF_000703405.1 Apaloderma vittatum | reverse complement strand
TCTGAACTGATCCATCTTTAGCTTTAATCCAGTCCCCCTAGCCCTGTCACTATCTGACATCCTAACAAGTCCCTCTCCAGCTTTCTTGTAGCCTCCTTGAGATAGGGGAAGGCCACAGTAAGGTCTCCTCGGAACCTTCTTTTGTGCAGTCTGAACAGCCCCAACTCTCTCAGTCTGTCTTCACAGAAGAGGTGCTCCAGCCCTCTGAGCATCCTCGTGGCCCTTCTCTGGACATGTTCCAGCACATCTAGATCTTTCTTGTAATGAGGGCTCCAAAACTGGACACAGCACTCCAGGTGGGGTCTCACAAGAGTGGAGTAGAGGGGGAGAATCATCTCCTTCAACCTGCTGGCCACGCACCTCTTGATGCAGCCCAGGACACGATTGGGTTTCTGGGCTGCAAGTGCACACTGGCAGCTCATGTTGAGCTTCTCGTCCACCAGTACCCCCCAAGTCCTTTTCTTCAGGGCTGCTCTCAAGCCAGTCACTGCCCAGCCTATATCGATGCTTGGATTGCCTCGACCCAGATAGAGGACCTTGCACTTGGTCTTGTTGAACTTCATGAGGTTGAGCTGGGCCCACTTCTGCAGCCTGTCAAGGTACCTCTGGATGGCATCTCTACCCTCCAGAGTTAAAGTTTTAGGTCGCAAGAGAGATGATGGGGATGACTTTGTCCACAGTGTGTAGCCTTGTACAGGAGTTAATTGCTAGAGACCCTTTTCCAGCACTGCACCATCCAAATAAAGTTATAGAAATCATTCCTGGGGAAGGGTCAGCCAAGATCCACTGAGCTGGACCCAGGCACGAGACCTGGCTCTGAGGCTGGAACTGTATGAGCAGGATTGAATGTAGTGAGTGTACATGGATGCAGACCCCGGTGGTACAAGGGGCTTAATACTTCCTTTAGCCAAAGGCACTTGACAAACAGGACAGCTTTTCTCAACCCGTCTCGTAATATTTGTGCTTTCTATGTATGTGAAATGTTCTGAACTTTCATCTCCAAAATAGCAGGAGCAGAATGAGTAGCACCGCCAGCCGAAGGAAAATTAAAGTAAATCCCCAAAGAAGTGATTTATAGGATGTAAATCACTTACAATAATGAATGTAATCCCGTCAAACAAGTTCTTCATTATAATAACTTAACAGTCATCTGTTGATTTTTAGATCGTAAATGCAGTCTCGGCAGTTTTACAAAAGCATTTATTTGCCAATGATGTTGAAAACTGCCTGACAGAATAAGTCGCATCTTATACACAAAGAAGGCAAAGCTCTGCGTTGTTGGGGTTTTTCTAAACTTTGAAGTAAGAAGAGCTTGTGAGCCCGCCCTTCTGCCTGCCTGCGACGAGAACGGCGCTGGCTCTGTGCGCAGCGTCTCCGCAGCACGGCTCTCTCGCCGGGAGCTGTGATCAGTGCACATGTAATGAGCTTGTACAGTTTAATGTGCGACAACTCGGGGAGCACAGACCCATCCTGCCGTTCTCAGCAAAGGGGTACGTGCGTGTGTGTGGTGGGCAAATAACTAATGAGGATGCTGAGAGCTACAATTAGAAGATGGATATTTATTTTGCAGACTTCGCTGTGATGTGTTAATCCCTTTCTTAGAACAGAAGAACATTTGTTTTCTTCTGTACTCGGTATTTAGCTTTGAAGTTGTTCAATAACATCTGCTGGTGACCACAGAAGATGTTAGGATTCTGGCACATCAATTGCGGCTTCGACTGCATTTCAGACTCTATTAGAGGCCCTGGTTTTCTGTCAGTTCTCTGGTTCAAATCAACTTTTTCCCTTCTGAAGACCCTGACCCTTAAGGCACCGGATAAAAATCTCTGGTTCTGGGTGCTACGCTAATTAGTCATTTTAATGAGCGTTTAATTACCTGCCTGCTTAAAACACTGTTTACAACACAGAAACTGTTCAAACAAAGTAAGAATCTGTCCCCTAAATCAAAGGAAACACGAGCAACTTTTGAGGCTTAGAGATGGGATAAGGCTCGTGCGGCTCGTGTCACCTTGTCCCACTGCCCGTTATCCGGGTGCAGAAACAGGGAGATTCTCAAAAGAGTAAGTAGGAAGCACAGACACAAACAACAAGAGGAAAGCAATGTATCTGTATTTGCATAAGTGGGTGATTTTTCTGCCTATTTTCCTGAACCCAAACTTTTGAACAGGTCTCTGTGCAAACCAGAAAGCTGGTGGTTGAATTTTAGTGCCTGAGAGTGCGGGAACCTGAACCCACAGCTCAGGCTTTCACCTGCCTCTGGGATGTGTTCCCCATCGCCAAATTACATAATCCATTTTAGGAGTGTCAATGATTTGTTTGTTTGCCTTTTTTTTAACCTTCATTTTTCCTTCAGCAATTCCTCTTCCATGTCTTCTCTGTTTTTTACTCTCTGCCCTATATTTTTCTGTTTATGAAGTTTCTAAAAGGTGACTTTTTTTCTATTAGTGGTGGTTTATATTGACATCCATCATACAATAATGGACAGCATTCAGGATCCGATGGATGTAATCTAAAATCTGGCTGAAATCCGTAGGAATACTTCTTTTAAAGGGCTTTCAATTAGACCCCTTGCTGTGAATATTGTCTGCCTTTTCACAAAAAAAAAAAAATGCTGAGTGGCTAAATGTGCCTTGTTTCATTCAACATATTATCCTTACTTCTATATCTGTTTCATTTTTTTTCCTTTCTTGACATCCGTAAAGGACCTTCATTGTGATTTAGTTAATGTTTCCTTCTACTGCCTTTATGTAAGACTGTGTGTGGTGCAAATACAATTAGAGTGTAGTCAGCAGAGGACACGAGCTCAGCAGCGTTTGGATTTACATTTGCATTTTGTTTGTTTCTAAGGGCAGGTTGAACATTTTTCTTCGGCATTTTTTTTTTTCTATGCAGCAATTACAAATCAGGTTTTGCTGAAAAAAATAACCTTAGCTTGATGGCGTGCGTCATGCTGAGGGAAGTATCTGTGCATGGGTGCTGCCATGAACACAGAATTTATTTTTCTAAGTTGATATATAACAAACTGATTCGCCTTGACAGACTGACTTGAATAGCAGCTTATCATCCAAGTGGTTCCCACTGCGGCATCACTTGGGTTTAATTATAAAAAACTGTTTTGAATGGTTGAGAACGGAAAATGTTGGCTTAAGTAAAGGCTCAAATCCCAGAACATCTCCGAAAAATTGAAAGATCTGAGTTGACATGGGAAGACTCGCATGCACAGAAGTGTTCCTGAGGTTCAGACCTCACTGATCATCTGTTACGCTCCCGGGAAGCTTTTTTAGATGTTAAGATATAATTAGCTTTCTCAACTGGGTACAGAGGATGAGTTCTAAAGAGAAGTCTGATGCATGAGCTGGATTGTATTAAATCCTGTGAAAAGTAAGTTGTTTTAATGAAAGTGACCCAGAAGTGTTATTCCCTGCATGCCCTTGCCTTTCACTGTGGACAGTGTTCATCTGGCAAGGGAGCAAATTTTCCTGCTGACAGAAGAAAAAAATACTAAATGTTGCTTTAGGCAACTTGCCATCACACATTATTTCTTATGAAACATGTTTTTGTGGTTTGATTTTTGAGTCGTGCCGGTTTGAAGGAACACGGAGGGTGTGTCAGGGTGGCAGGATGGGTGCTTTGTGCGAGGCTCACCAGCACGCAGCCAAGCTCATTTTGTTCTGTATCTTACCTGTCTGTCACGTGCCTATGGATCATTTATCTTAAGGGCATTTTATAAGTGGCCTACAACAGGTGTCTAATATGAAATTTAGATATAACAGGGGTTTGGTTTGGTTTTTACTCTGTTTTTTGCAGTAGCTTTAGGCATAGCAAGCCCCTTCCTTATGCATCATCACCTGGAGGCTCTTCTGCAGGTTACAACCATGCTTTAGGTCTGGCTTTGTGTGTAGCATATACATTATATATGTAAGCAGCCTCAAATCCTGGCTCTTAGAGCCCAAGTAATTTGACTGCTTATCTCTTGGCACCTAAGTGCATGTGTATAGGCAAGTAAACCAAACAGCGATGTATATGTTTAAAAAAGAAGGAACAGCACCAAAAGCACATACCATATTGGGAACTGCGATTCAAAATTAATTATTGATATGGCCAGAACTTTCTATATTTGCACAAAACTTGTGGAGCATTACTAGCAAGGAACTGTAATTTCAATTTCACCACTGCCCCAAAATTCAACTTGGCCAACCTACGCTTGCAAGTCGGGTGTCTGGGTGAGTTCTCACTCATTCCCTTTTTCCTCTTTGCCGAGCAGCTTTTATTCATTTTACTTTTACTCATTTTGCTTCTATTCCTGGCCCACCAGTTCTTGTTTTGCGTAGATAATTAAGGCAGACCTGCCAAACGCATCGAGCTCTGCCATAGGGAGCCGGGTCAAGGCAGAGCACTGGCAACTGCCCTACATGCTGCGGGTGAGCGTTGCACGTGCACGCTCGCAAACAGGTAGGCTGAAGATCTCAAGGAAGCTATGGCAGGTCGTGGATAAATTATTGCAAATGCGTAAAATGAGCTGAAACAAACTATTTTCAGAGGTCGCTTCCTGCTACTCTTTGTTTTACCTGTGTGTGCCCTGCTAGATGGTGAAATATGGTGTGCGTGGGTATGAAAGGGCAGCCCTTGGGAAGCGTTTGTGGTGTTAGTAGCCAAGATTTTCGAGTGATTTCGAGTTGTATTTTGTACTGTATATACAGTAATCTGCCTGAAGCGAAAAAGATGCGTGGGAAGTTTGCTGTCTGCCTTTAGCTAGTGACATCCCTGCTTTTTTTTGTTGGGGCTTAAAGTCAGCCCTAAAAAAGCTTTTGGTACAGGTTAGTCCTCTGCCTTCCTTCTGAAAAAGTCATTCTGTAGTAGTGACCTAGTAAGAAAAAGCCAGGCCGTTGTGATTTATGAGCTGGTTGCTAGTAGTGCCGTAGCAGTAAGGTGGTGATCTGCACGACTTATCCAATGTTACGTGGAAAAATTGTAGCTGAGTGTTAAAATTGAAGAAAGGTACCTTTTAAAAAGTAGCGTGAAGGAATAAATGATTTCACAAAATCACAGAATGTCAGGGGTTGGAAGGGACCTCTAGAGATCATCTAGTCCAGCCCCCCTGCCAGAGCAGGGTCACCTACAGTAGGTCACACAGGAACGTGTCCAGGTGGGGTTTGAATGTCTCCAGAGCAGGAGACTCCACAGCCTCCCTCGGCAGCCTGTGCCAAGGCTCTGGCACCGTCACAGTTTTTCCTAATATTACGTTTTTCCTAATATTTTTGCAGAACCTCCTATGTTGCAGCTTGTACCCATTGTCCCTTGTCCTGTCACTGGACATCGCTGTTGTGCAGTCCTCGAAGTGACTCTCATCCAGCTCTAAATTTACATTTCCCTTGACAGACACATGCAAAGGTAACAAATGAAAATGGTTGATTTTTGTCTTATGAGTCGAATGAGGAAAGGCTGAGGGATCTAAGGCTGTTTAGCTTAGAGAAGAGGAGACTGAGGGGAGATGTCATCACTCTCTACATCTACCTGAAGGGAGGTTGTAGAGAGGCAAGAGTTGATTTGTTCTCCCTAATGGAGAGTGATAGGACAAGGGGAAATGGAGTTCAGGTTAGATATTAGGAAGAATTTCTTTACTGAGAGGGTTGTCAGCCATTGAAACATGAGTCATCGTCCCTGGAAGTGTTTAAGAGACGGGTGGATGTTGCATTGGGGGACATAGTTTAGTAGGTTGATAGGGCTGGGACAAAGGCTGGGCTAGATGATCTTCAAGGTCTCTTCCAGCTGAAACTATTCCGTGATTCTGTGATTTTCTGTTTTGGGTATAGTAGTAATTAGTTACAAAGAGTCCTGCTATTTTGTTAGGACTTGCCTGTAGCAAGAGGAAACAAAGATGTTCTTATTTTTATTTGCGCTCATTTACAAGGTTTCCAAAGGGAACGGCCCTTCACAGCACATTAAAATCCAAGTTAATGGGGTGGGTCGGGTACTTGTGCACTTGTGCAGTGGGGGGAAGACAAAGAGCGTCAGCTTCTCTCTATGCCTGCTGACAAAATGGCATTGAAAATCCAGAAATGTCAGAGGAAGCCACAGAGCCTGGCGGGGCGAGGACGGCAGTGCGGTCCCCAGCTGCCAATAGAGAAGACGGACAGTGTTTAAGGGTTTGGGGTTTATAGAAAAGGGCACAGATTGGAAGGGTTTCCCCCCCGTGGATACAGCGCAACTGGAATACGCGTGTCTGCCTTTCTCAGCAAAACGGCCCCGGCGGTTTCCCCAGGTGGAATATATTTCAACTTTTCCTGGAACTCCAGGGTGGTAAATATTCTGTAATAAATAAATGGGAGTTAATTCATTGGAGGGGCTTAGTTTGGCTTGGCAAACCTCTATTGCTTCTGAATGGCTGAATCTCCATTTTTTTTAAAAAGTCAGGCAGTAATTTGGGTCGGTTTCAGCTGAAAGCACTCTGCACACTGCCCAGGGATGAGCTCGAGCTTCTGAATTACATGTTTCAGCCTTCCGCCGGCTATCACTGCGGCCAAGCAGGGCCTGAAAAATATAGGTTTCTTTCATTGAGCTCCAGAGGAACTTGACAAAAAGCCACACTTTTCAGACAAAACACGGGGGGTGACATCAGTTCGAAGGCATGCCACGCTGAAACCTCCAACACAAACCAGCTGACTCAAGCATGGCAACATATCTGATTGCACCTAGATTATAGAGCTGTCATCAGCTGTGGCAGCCGGCGGCACTGTGTGAATATTTCTTTAATGACCATGGGCACCAGTGCTCTCGGGTCTTAGAGAGAAAGGGAGCTTGTCTGGGAGGGCAAAGAACTGTTGAAGAAGTGTAGGGTGAAGAAATTAATTTCTGGCACCATTTGCCAAGGGTTGAGGGTTTTTTTTCCATTCCTCAGCACCCTTTGCCAAGAAAGTAAAAGCATGTGGTTAAAAAAAAATAGTGAAATATCCTTCCAGAGAAAATAAATAAAACCTGGTCTAGCTGAGAGGCGTCCCTGCCCATGGCAGGGGGATTGGATTAGATGACCTCCAAGATCCCTTCCAACCTAGGCCATTCTATGATATTCTATAATTGAGTAAACATCATTCTATTTCTGAGAGACTTTGTAACAACAGGACCATAGAAGCTTCTCTACATAGAAATACAGATACAGCATCTTATGAAGCTTCAGTTCAAAGTCAGTAGGTGCTGTGTAAATAGGGGACAGAGAGACAGTCCTTGGCACTGAAGGCCCTAGTGGTAAATTGCGCATCTGAAAGAAAGAAATCACAGTATCGCTGATGCTTTTGTGGTTAAAAAGAGCTCATTCCAGGCATGAGAGGAACTATGTGGGTGCCTTTGCAAGACATGTCTTCCATTAGTTCATCCTGGATGCCCAAGGACCTCAGACAGGATTGCTTCAGAGTACGACCACAACCCTCACCCCTTCCTCTGGGGTCTGAAATATTCCTCTGTACCTTAAAGAGGGAGAAACTCTGTGCTTCCTGCTAAGCTCCTGGACAAGCTTTTCTCCACTGGAGCTTCTCCTACCCAAGGTGTTTCAATGAGCTTGGCTGAGAGGTTCAGCTCTCTGAGGCTCCTCCCTGTGTTATGCTCGCAGTGTGCTAAAATCACTTTAGTGTAAAGTAAGGCGCCCAGGAAGATTAACTGTTGGAACATATTTCTAAGAAGAAATATATATCCTTCTGGAAAATACTTACTATGATGCAACTGGTGTAATTTAGCTGTCTCTGATGTGAAAAAAGTCTTGGCCAGCCTAGATGACTCACAGGTGCTTTTGGACTTGAGGTCTCTCCAGCTGTGGAAACATCATGCAAGTGGGACCACGTGTTTCATTGTTAACAACTTTGTCTTGGAGATATCTTACTTCTAGAATCCAGATTAGTCCATGAGACAGGCTGGGTCTAAGGGACGTGTGTCACAGGATGAGGGTAATGTCGCGCTCTGAAAGATCTTGCTATTACAGCTTTGGAGGTAAGTGTAGCAGCTCTCAGCAATTTCAGTTCCTGCACACCCTTGAGCATTCAAACCCTTTATCAGTACAGCAGGGAGGACTGGTTGCAAGGCTGAGTCAAGAGATCCTTTCTCTTTACGAAATATGCCAGAGGATCTCCAATTTTGCCATGTCAGCTGCAGCACGAAGGAGATACATGGAGGCAAACCTGTTTAGCAGGGAAGTAGATGCTTCTCCTTTCCAACAGCTACTGATCTCTGTGGGGTTTGGTTTATAGGAGCTGGTGTTCTTTGAAGCTTTTCTTCTCTGAGTAGCATTGCAATGTTTCTGTGATGCATTGATTTCATTTGTGGAAATGCAGTTTATTATTACCATCAGCTTTTGAAGAAAAAGAAGATTGTTCTGTGTGGAGCCCCATAGATCAGGTGCAGAAGATGTCTCCTGAGGTTTATTAAGAAAATCACGTAGAGCTATTAAAATTGATAGGGAATCTACTCTACCAAAGTGATGTAAATTCCTCATCAGCAGCTTGTGGTTAGCTCCTGCAGGAGACGACAGCACTAAAGTAGAATGAGTGCATTGAGTGGACCCCATCAAAACCCCAAGGAGGCAATTCTCATTCTCCTGGCTTAACGACCAGTTGTGTTGTGCTCTGGGTGTCTCTGGTTTTCAGTTGGAGGAGGAAGCTGTAAAGACTGGAGCTGGTAAAGCAGAGCTGGATCCCACGAGGCAGACCGAGTCAGACCATTTTCTCTACGAGGCTGGCAGATGTCACTGCCATGGAAGAGTAGCTCCTTGGTTTTGTTTGCAAGTGTGTGTCTTTGCTATTTTTGTCTCAGGGTGTGACTCAACTGAATCTCTTTGTATTTCTTGAATTTTAGGTGGGACCAAAGTTCCTGGCTGGTGGTGGGTGATTAATAATAAAACTGAGAGTTTTCTGTCTTAGTGGAATGCACCGAAATTTTCTTTGAGTATTTTTTTGCAGAAGCAGTTTGCTGAATGCTGCTAACCATGCTTTGCTGGTTCTGTCACAGAGGAGAAAAGCCCTTTGAGCAGCAAAAGGGCTGATTATCGGGCTCTGCCGCTGGTTTGTGGGTCCTCCCCAGAAACACTGGCTGCAGATTGAGTAGAAGATGAGGGATGTCAAGCATAGAGGAGACCTGTCAGTTTTGGCATAAAAGTCAGATGCTTTTAACTCAGTCAGTTCATGCAAGGTCTGGGATGGAGGAACTGTGTGGGTTTTGTGAAAGAGTAAACGTCATTAGAATTTCAGCTCTGGATAAATTCATACTCCTTTACTAAACTGCCTGCTGGCTTTTAGCATCATGCCCTAGGGACCTCTGGGAATGTTTATTTGATTAATAATTTGAAGTTGACTCTAGCTGTTCCTGAGCTGAAGCACAGTAACACAAAGAATAACAAAAATAAAGTTAATGTCAAGCCTCTCTAAAAATCATACAGCCAACCCTCAGGTGCAGAATCACGTTTCTTAGGATAGAGGTGTTCATATGTAAATTGTCTCTTTTTATGTCTGTGAGCAAGTATTCACGTGGTTTGGACAAAACCTTAGCTCAGAGGTAAAGTATCTTACTCGGTAAGGCTGGAGATTGTATGTCAGCTGCACAGTTTCTGACATGTTCACACGGGTCAGACTAGAAATTTCCAGCTCATTTCTTCAGGGTTAAGTTTCTTGAGGCATGTCTTGCCCACAGAGCTCCCCCAGGGCAAGCAAGACTTTGCAGTATGTGGGAACTGAAGTGATATGTCTTTATCCAATGTTTTGTTAGTTCCATTGTTTGTATGCATTGGATTGCCTAGGAAACCATAATAATCTTGTTAAAATAAAGATCTAATCTTTCTGCGGTGTTGGGGCTAGTTCAAAAAGCCAGGCTAATACTGGCTGCTCATCACAGTTAGAACGCGTTAATTTAGACAGGCTCGCTTTGTGGGGAGCGGGCAAGCCCCAGCGCTCCGTGGCCCTGCCGTGCAGAACTTAACAGAATCACAGAATCACAGAATGTTCGGGGTTGGAAGGGACCTCAAGATCATCTAGTCCAACCTTCATCCCAGCATACATAACCACTACACCACGGCCTCAAGTGCTAGATCTACTTTTTTTTTAAACACCTCCAGGGTTGGTGACTCCACCCCCTCCCTGGGCAGCCTGTTCCAGTGCCTCACCACTTGTTCA
>NW_009729709.1:0-6119 GCF_000703405.1 Apaloderma vittatum | reverse complement strand
AGTGCCAAGTACAGCCACAGGCAGCTTTGCTTTGGTGCAGGAGAGGCTGGGCACCAGGGTGGACCTCCTGCACTGGGCAGCCATGGCCAACCTGCAAGCCTTGCTAGCTGAGCAGGTGGAGAAGAACCTTGAAGAAAGCCCCGGGTTAGCATAGAACCATAGAATCATAGAACAATTCAGGTTGGAAAAGACCCTTGGGATCGAGTCCAACCATTGACCCTACACTACAAGTTCACCCCTAAACCATCTCACCCAACACCACATCTAAGCGACACTTGAACGCATCCAGGGATGGCGGTGTTTGACAACTCTTTCCGTGAAGAATTTCTTCCTAATGTCCAGCCTAAACTTGCCCTGTTGCAACTTTCAACCATTCCCCCCGGTTCTGTCCCTAATTACCTGTGAGAAGGGACCAGCACCAACCTCTCTACAATATCCTTTCAAGTAATTGTAGAGCATGATGAGATCTCCCCTCAGCCTCCTCTTTGTCAAACTGAACAGACCCAGCTCCCTCAATCACTCCTCATAAGATCTGTTCTCCAGGCCCTTCACCAGCTTTGTTGCCCTCCTCTGCACTCGCTCCAACACCTCGAGATCTCTCCTATACTGAGGTGCCCAAAACTGAACACAATACTCAAGGTGTGGCCTCACCAGTGCTGAGTACAGAGGGACAATCACCTCCCTTCTTCTGCTGGTCACAAAATTTCTAATACAAGCCAGGATGCCGTTGGCCTTCTTGGCCACCTGGGCACACTGCTGGCTCATATTCAGTCAACTGTCAATTAGAACACCCAGCATCTCTGCTCGGGATGCTGAAACACCGCAGCCGGCTATTCCTCCTCTCTTGGTCATAGTATTTAATTTTGGATTGCGTTAGGTCATTTGTACATATGTAGCTGAGAAGTAAAACCCAAAGCGCTGACCTCTGTTGACATCTAGAAGCTCCTTCAAAGAACTCCATCATTTCTTCTCTTCCCTGGTTCTTAATTTGCACTTTAAAGAGCAGGCTGTTGCTCGGAAGGCAACCGGGTTGCTGACGGAATAAAACCTGTCACAGTTTGAAGATAATCAACAAAGTTAGTCCATGAAACAATTTCTAAGATATAAACAAGATCAAAGCACTATCAGCTGTGGACACTAACAGACTAAGCTTTGATAATTTAATCTACCAAATTACCAATTTTAAGGCATTTGATTTGTTATTTCTGTAAATTAGGGGCCAGACGCTGCTGTACTTTCTTAGGTTTTAATCTGTTAAAAATAGAAGAGATTACTGCTGGAGGAATGTGCTGCTCAGGCAGAGCAATGCTGGTTAACCCTTTGGTGAATATTTTAAATTGCAATTTGCTCGTTCCTTTCTGTGATAATATAACCATGTGCTCAGCACGATTGTTCCAGGTAAGCAAACACACAGGAGCCGCCTGGTGCAATAGAAAAGACCCGTCGTGGTTTTGGCAACTTCTTCCTTTGTTTTCTATTTTTCTGTCTCCTATTTTTTGGCTCTTACGCTGCTCTCAGCCCAAGTGGGTTTTCATTTTCAGCCTGACTCTGTTGCCTTTAGTGCATCTCCTCACTCTCCTTCCTGCCTGCCCAGTCTCACGCCAAACTCCTGCTCCTACTTTTTTCCACCTCTGAGAAAATCTGTGTCCACTGCCCTGTATTCTCTTGCCTGAGTGAAGTTGGTGTCTGTGCTGGAGTGGGTGGAAGGAGGAAGAGGAGCTGTGCAGGTGGGATAGCCATCCCTGCGGGGCTGCGCTGGGTGGACTGGTGCCTCTGGAGTATCCACTGGAGAAAAGATAATGAATGCGGCACTGATAAAAGCTATTCGAGTTATTCCTCTGGGTGGAGGAGGCTAAATTCTGTGATGGGCAGGTCTGTGTGCACATATTTCAGATGGGATTAAGAAGGTGGTGTTTGACCTGGACACTTCCCATGCTTCGAGCTGCTTCAAAACCTTCCCCTGGGGAAGGGAGTTGTCTTCAAGTGGCAGAGTTTTCTTTTATACAAAATAATACGGAGTAAGGTCACATGTTATAGGTCTGTTTTATTGTCTCTGTTTGCTCAGCCCAAATTAGTTCAGTGTGTTTTCAAGGCAAGAGAGGGTAGCTGAGCCCAGCCAGCAGCAAATTTGGTAGCAGATACATTCTTCTTCTCTTTCAGCAATGAAAACACATTAAAGATCAGGAAGAACAGCCTGGGGTGGAGGGATGGAGGGAGGGAAGAATTTCCTGAAAGTGAGACTTGGAAGAATTTCTAACCTCGGGGCAGAAAGCTTGGGAGAAACAATGAGATGACACATCTCCTGCTGCTGCTCTGCTCCCTTCCCGCCCTCCTGAAAGCTGGTGTTGAAACACTTTTTCCTCTTCAGCTGACAAGTGCTTATTATGGCCTGATTTTTTGGTGAGAGAAAGTTTGGAAGCGAGCAATTTTTTGTTTCTCGTTATCAGCACAGGCCCTTTTCCAACCGCGTGCCATCCAGCACCCTCCCGCCAGTTAATCCGTGCGGTGACTTCATCCCGTGCAAAGGCGGTGACGGGCCAGCGCGTGTGTCACCACCCAGCTGTGGCCTTGCAGGAGGCACCAGCACCCTCACTTTTTGCACCCAGCTCACAGAGAAAAAGGGAATTATTGCATCCTGCGGTGTTGCAAAGGACACCGAGCTTTGAGCAGCGCTGCTGTAATGACGGCTATGGCCACACGTGTAGCCTTCTGCCACGAACCCAAGGCAAGCGGCCTGTTCCAGGGAAATGAAGCCTTCCTGCCAGCAAGGGCATCAGCAGGGATTACCTGGCCTCCTTCACCTGCTCCCTTCCCAAGAACTGTCCCTGCAAGCAAAGCAGCACAAGGACTCCATTTAACTGCATCACCAGAGCTGGCAGCAAGGGATTCTATTTGTTTTGGTTTTTATTTTAAAAAGCATAGATAGTTCACAGGCCTTTTAGAGTCTGCCTCACCGATTCAGCAAACACACATAAAAATAACAACTCTACTGGTTTTTGAGATCCCAAGGGAGTTGCCTGAGCCAAAACCCAACACAACGGTAGATAACGCTGAAGGAAGGCATGGAAGGATTTCATGACATGAAGGCAAAGTGATGAACCACCGAGGCTGATCGTCACCAGAATCCAGCAGCCTGCAGCTACATGCTGAGCTGCTGAGTTTATCTGAGGAGCTGCAAATTGTGTCTTGGCTGAATGACAGAGCTCTGCTGCAATGTCATCCAATGTCATGCAATGTCATGACATCCAATGTCATGCAGTGTCACGTGGTATGGAAACCTACTGCCCCTTCTTTCACGGCCATAAGAAAAATGAATGCCCAGGCATACCAGCTCAACTAGCAGTCAGTTTTCAGCAAATTCATCGGAGATAAACACCTGAATGCATTTCTTTTTATGTCAGCATCCTCTCTCACACAGCTATCACGCTGCAGAAAGTTTCCTGCCTTGGAGGGGCGACCACTGCTGGAGCGGTCGTGGGACTCTACGCATCCATGGTTTTATGTCTGGGTACGACAGGGAACGCCACGTTCAGCTGCGATGGCAGGAGCAGTGTTGCAGATAGAATGTAAATGACTACAATTAGCTGGCCCCAGGGGCTGATCATGTGATTTATGGCCCCATTAATAACTCTTTATTTGTTATTCCGGTATATCAACAGTGCTGCAATCCATCAGGTCTATACCAGACATGAAGTTATAGATTATGGGCGTGGAGAAAATTGGAAAGGGAGGAAGGAATGATTTGTAAAATCTCCTGATCTCACACATGTAACAAATTTTCTTGGGGGCAGTTTGGTATCTGTTGTTTGCTGTACGAAAGGAGCAATGCACCCTTTGGGGCACTAGGGACGTCTTGTCTTTGGTGCTTGCCGACCCGCGTTGCCCAGGTTTGACGTGCAAAGCCACCTCACGCGTAGCCACTCTGGGGAGCAGGTTGTTTGATGTTTGCCTTTGGTAGGATCAACTCTAAAGAAACGAGGGGATCCCCCAAGTTCCCAACCCCAGGGGAATTTCGCCCAGCCAGGTGAGAGATGAGGTTGATGCCAGGGTTTGGAGACTGGTCTGGAGCAGGAGAAGATGGGAGAAGGGATATGAGGAGAGAGTGTGGGGCTACTAAAGATTAAAATACGTTAAAATTAAAATTTTAAAATACTGCCTCTGAGGCTTTCTGAAATGATTTAGAAAATGTTTACACCTGCCTGTCATGTTAAAACCACTAGCTGACATGCAAAGGCTGTCATTTCCAATATCCTCCACAAATAACCCCCCCACGAGAGCTGTGTCACTGAAATATCGCCAAAAAAAAAAAAACACAGCAGGCAAAGACAAAAGCAAAATATAAATGAAGGCCCTGATCTCAGAAAGTTCAGTTCTCCCAACTAGTTTAACTGGTGTGACCTCTCCCATTGACTCCTGTAAGACAACCAGCATGCTGCAAATTAAGTGCAGGCACAGATGTTGTTCCTGAAAATGTCTATTTGTGGAACAAATTATTTATAATAGGAGATGGCATCTGTGTTAATTTAAGAAAAGCTATCTATGCACCAAGCGAGGATAATGGGTACTTTATGATCTAAACAGGGATGGGACTCAAGGTGAGCTCCTCGTGTGCAGAGCTGGGGCGCTGGAGCCCTGGAGAGGCACGGATGAGTTACAGCCTTCCTTCTTCTCGCCTTCAGGATGCTCGGTCTGTCGGTCTATTGCCAGGTCTATCACTCTTGTAATTTTGGTGGGAGGATTTTTAGCATCATCAAGCAATTTTTTACGTGTGGATGTGGTGCTTAGAGACACGGTTTAGTGGTGGACTTGGCAGCCTTAGGTTTACTGTTGGACTTGATGATCTTAAAGGTCCTTTCCGACCTATTCTATTCAATTCGATTCAATTTGATTCTATTCTAATTAAGCACCAGGCTTGTCTTTTGCAGTTTACAGGATTTTTTTTCAGTGTCAGAGTAAAAATCCTATGTGATGACCCTTAAATTCTTTTAGGAATTACTGGCCCCAATTTAACCTTATAAGACTGTGGAACAGCAAAGAGAAGGTGTACAAACTCCGGCAGTATAGGAAGTGAAGTTTCACATTTTAAATTATAGAAGTATTTGAGGTCTTTGAATCCAATGGTTTTAGTTAGAGCTCCCTGCCCACATTTCTAACCTCAGCTGGGGATCGTGTTGACTCCCAAAGTTGCAGACATCCATGAGCCCTAACAGTAAATTTTGCAATACTCCTAATGACTCCAACCTGCCAGGAGCGGCCATGCACCTTATAAGCAACCAGCCTGGAAAGCTTTCGTCGTAGCCATAAATCATTATTTTTTCCTCCCTCACAGAGAATTCAACCATAAATGTGTTTGTCAGGGGCTGTACTTAGGCATTCTCTCCGCTTGGTAGGTTGTGGTCCTCGTCAGGATGCTGCAAACATCCTCCCCGGCCCTTGGGACAGAGCAAGGGCTGTGAGATTTAACCCTTTGGGTATGGGTTTTTACTATTCTGCTGTTGAATTCTAATAATTACTAGCTTACCAAAAGAAAAACCTTTAAGAAAACTATGAATCCTGATTTGAAAAGTCCTGGCTGTGTTTGCATTGTTTGAATTGATAGCTTTTTCTTATTAAGAGAAGCACAGGGAAGTAATTGGAAAACTCAGTACTGGGATGAATTGATATTTTTCATACCAAAACAAATGGAAATCTCAAAGACTGATTGGATTAAATAGAAAAAATCAATATTGCAGAATTTTTATTTGCTTTTATGCGTGGGAATTCAGTGTCATCTAATTTTTTGCTACTTTTTGTGCAATTTCATGTTTGTTGCAACCAATGCTTTCCAATCATCTTCTCCTTCCCCTGGAATAGTTGAGTGTTAACACCCTAACACACATAGATTTTTTGGAAAAGCAATTATTGGTTTTGCTTTCTTCATGGTCAAGATCAGCAGTGCTTGGTAGCCTGCCTAAATTATCACAGATTCGACTTTTATGTAGTGTGAAATTACTGGAGAATGGCTCAAGATTGCAACAAATACTCTGGACAAAGAATTCCACTACGTGTTCTTCATCCCGTCCTCTTACCTGGCAAATGCTTCCTCAGGATCATAGAATCACAGAATCACAGACTGGCCT
>NW_009729708.1:399-669 GCF_000703405.1 Apaloderma vittatum | reverse complement strand
CCCCCACTGAGCCCCCCCAGGTGCGGGGAGTGGAGGCTGGCTCTTCCATCCAGCAGGTTTGGGCTGCTGTAGCCGGCCCAGGCATAAAACCTGGCTTTATATAAAAAAGGTGTTTAAGACGCTGCGGAGGCAGAGGGAGGGGGGATAATCCCATTGTGAATGTCTTTTGATATTGCTGTGGGCTGGTGCAAAGCGACGCGGTTGCTTAGCAAACGAATCCATCCCGCACCGACCCAGTCCCGCTTCACCCGGGCTGTGGGGATTACCGGC
>NW_009729708.1:0-242 GCF_000703405.1 Apaloderma vittatum | reverse complement strand
GGATTTACTCTTCTTTCGTCGGTATTCCTAGAATTCACGGCGAGAACCGGTCTGGCCTATTTTACAGTGGGCAGAAAACATATGATGTTATTTAAGGGGATTAAGAAGGTCTAATTTCCCGTGGGGGGGATACTGAGGTGGCTGGCGCCAGGCAGGACGGCCAGTGGTTCGATGGCTGACGAGCCTCTTCCTCTCCGTGGATGCTGCCCGTGTCTGTTCCCACCTCGCACGCCGTGGGGAGA
>NW_009729707.1:321-1214 GCF_000703405.1 Apaloderma vittatum | reverse complement strand
AAAATATAATCTCTTTTACCATTATCAGGACATCATCAAGGCATATGTTTCACTAGACTGCTTAACTTCATGTCTGTAACAAAGCAGAAATTGTTGTTTCCCCAAAGGATCCCTGCTGAAATTCCGACTTCTGGGACACAGCAGCAGGAGGAGAGTTCTTTCTGTGGAGGGTGAAGGAAAAGTCTCTTTTCCATGGGATCTGCTCCCAGCCCCCAGAGGGGAACAGCAGCACAGCACGAGGATGGATCTGGCAACATCAGTCGCAGAATCTCAAGCAGAGAACTGCCATTTGAAAACTTTTAGGATCTGTTGTATTTTAAATGCCAGGGTAGGAAAACACATTTTTCTGCAAAAATGTATTTAAGACAGATGACATTTTACACACACCAACCTATGAGAGTTAACAATACTAAATATCCTTCAGGAGGATGTTTTATTATTTTTTCTACCTCAATGAAATTCACTTTTCTGGCAGAATAGATGCATGTATTGTTTTGACCACTACAATTAAAAAGAATTAACTATCCATCTTATGACGATTTGAGTTTCTCGAGCGGAAAATATTTGAGTTATCCTACAGGTGGAAGACGTGGATGCCGGGGGTTCTTAATACCAACAGATAAAGTCAGAATCTAAGTCCTTTGAATTACTGTACTAATTCCCATATTGTATTCATTGAATCTATGTCAAATTTAATATTTTTTTTTTTTTGCAGAAGCGTGAGTCTCACAAAGGAATACAGATAGATAAGGAAAACACAACCAAGGACCATTGGGGAGCATGGAGGATGGGTAGGTGGTCCCTGCAGCATCCTTCCTCTCTCAGCACAGGCACCAGGGCTCGCCTCACATCAGCCAGACAGAAAAGTCCTTCCTTGGAGGGCTCCCCAAATC
>NW_009729707.1:0-309 GCF_000703405.1 Apaloderma vittatum | reverse complement strand
TCCTCTGTCGCAGTCCTGTGGCCTTAGTTTTGCCCTCAGTCCAACCCCTCTTCTTCCTACATAAGCAACCACTGACACCGCCAGGTCCCTGCTTCACAAGGCCTTTCTACTTTTGCTCAGCTTGGAGACATGGATGTTTTCTCAGCACTCCCAAGTTATTCCTTGAGGAAGGCAAAGCAAAAGAAACAAATATTTATTGCAGCTTTAAAAGCTACAATATATACCTGTAGTAAGCTACATAGCTTATAACTTAATAACTATAAAGCTATGATATATATCTGTTCAGGAATGTTTGTGAACTCATTATAA
>NW_009729706.1:1673-2000 GCF_000703405.1 Apaloderma vittatum | reverse complement strand
GCTGCCGGCGCGGGGCAGGGGAAAAGCTTTCGCGCTCTCGGCCTCGGACGGTGGAAAAACAGCATCACCCGAAGGTCTAGGATTAATCCCCACGCCTACAATTTTTTACTTACTCTTTTAATATTTTTGCTACTCCACTCTGGCTTTTTATTTAAAACACATTCTTTTGTACCACTTACTGTATCAAATTGTATAAAAAAAGATCACTGTCCCATTCTTGGTCGTACCAAGAGCAAAATAAAAGCTTTTATAAACTTGCACTCATTCCTTCCTCGGCCCCCTTTTAAATTTCCTCTCGCCAGGCCCAGGCCAGGGGGAGAAGCCGGG
>NW_009729706.1:828-1630 GCF_000703405.1 Apaloderma vittatum | reverse complement strand
CCTCCAGCTTTTGCCTCTGGTCTGTGCCTGCTCCGAGAGCTCAGACAGAACATGGATAGAACCTGGAGAGCACAGGCTGGTCCTGGCTTGTAAGAAATTTGCAGCCGGGGCAGGTTAGAGCTGCTCCTTCTGCCTTTTCTTACAGAAAAGCTTTAGGTTGATGGTTTTTCTCTGGGGTGAGGTGCTGCCGTGGGTCGGGGGACACGGTGACCTGTGCCCCCCGCGGGGCTGGTGCCAGCTTGGGGTGGGTTTTCCAGCTCTCTGAGCCCCCCCGAGCTCATCCCTCGGCACCGCACGGGCTCCCTTCGCGCTGCCCAGAATCTCTCTGGTCGGAAGAGATCATCGAGTCCAACCGTTACTCCCGCAGCGCCAGGTCAGCCGCGACACCTCTGACCTTGGGGAGCGGGTGACCCCCTGCCCGGGCTGTCCCGCAGCCCTTGGGGTGCTGCTGGGTCGGGTTGTCACCCCACGGTGAGCTCATCCCTCGGCACCGCACGGGCTCCCTTCGCGCTGCCCAGAATCTCTCTGGTCGGAAGAGATCATCGAGTCCAACCGTTACTCCCGCAGCGCCAGGTCAGCCGCGACACCTCTGACCTTGGGGAGCGGGTGACCCCCTGCCCGGGCTGTCCCGCAGCCCTTGGGGTGCTGCTGGGTCGGGTTGTCACCCCACGGTGAGAGGAGATGCTTCTGCTTCCTTGCTGCCACCACGGTGCCGGTAACCAGGAGAGGATGATTTCGGTGACGAAGCTGCTGTGTGTGACAGCTGCGCCCACCCAATGCCCCTCGCAGGGGGCTGAGGCCC
>NW_009729706.1:0-683 GCF_000703405.1 Apaloderma vittatum | reverse complement strand
ATGGACACCAGGGTCCCGACGTGTGGTTTGTCATCCAGTCTTACAGTCACAGAATCAATTTGGTTGGAAAACCCCTTTCAGATCCCCGAGTCCGGCCGTTAACCCAGCGGTGTCGGGTCCCCCGCTGTCCCCCAGCACCTCACTGCACGGCTTTGAAACACCCCAGGGGTGTTGGCTCCACCACCGCCCCAGCTAAAATAAAGTTTAGTAAAATAACTAATAAAATTTAAATAAGTGATTACTGACAAATCGGCAGAAACTTGGGCCTTAACTACCTGAATTTGGATGAATTTGTCTGTCTTGACAACTCCAGTCCTCTCATTTGAGCTTTGCCCCATCCTCCTCCTGCCGCAGTATCATCCCTGCTCCCTCCCTGTCCCTGCACCATCCTTGTCCCTGCTCCATCCCTACTCCATCCCCATCCCCATCCCTGCTCCATCTCTGCTCTGTCCCCCTCCTTGTCCCTGCCCCATCCCCTGCCCCATCCTCGTCCCTGTCCCTGCTCTGTTCCTGTCCCTGCTCCATCCCTGCTCCATCCCTGTCCCTGCTCCATCCCTACTCCATCCCCATCCCTGCTCCATCTCTGCTCTGTCCCCATCCCCACCCCTGCTCCATCCCCACCTTTTCTCCATCCCGGTCCCGCTCCTTCAGCCGAAGTTTCTCCGGGTCCCACCACGTTTGGG
>NW_009729705.1:4426-5052 GCF_000703405.1 Apaloderma vittatum | reverse complement strand
CCCCTGAACCCACCCGTTTGCTCCTGGGAGCAGAGCACAGCTTTTGAGGTACCCTCAGCCTTCCTCAGCGTGCCCTTGGTGACACCCCTCAGCCCTAGGTGCTTCTGAGGTGCCCCAAATCCCTCCACGCACCCCAGATTCCTCCTTTTGCCTTTCAGTGCACTCTGGACTCAGCCCAGTCCCTCACAGCCCGCCCCAGAGAACACCCTGAGCTGGCGAGCAAGCCCCAAGCGGTGAATTCACTTATTTCAACCCAGGGCAAGAGGAACGAGACTTTATTTTCAAAACAAGGAGTTAACCTCGAATCAAAACCATTCCAACAGTGCAGCGAGACAAACACCAGAGGCATCACCATTCCAGGCTCGCAGACACTCCAGCGAGAGATTCCACCCCCGAATTTCCTTTTCTTTCCTGTTAATTGCACCCCGTGTCCAAATAAAAAAGGCCAAATGCAAATCCCCGGCGTGTCTGGCACCTACCAGTCCTCACCCGAGGGTCCCTGCCTGCGCCAGGGAAAAGGCTCTTCCTCCCGCAGGGAGCTCAGTCGGATTTCTCCTTCTCCTTCATGTGCAGGAAGACGATGCTGAACATGAAGAGGCACACCCGCATGGAGACGTCGACCGGGA
>NW_009729705.1:0-4394 GCF_000703405.1 Apaloderma vittatum | reverse complement strand
CTGACACCTGGGAAGGGAAACAGTGGCCCTGTGAGTCGGGCAGCCCGGGCACCCTTCCCTCCGCAGGGATAACTCCCACCGTGCTTACCTGGGTAGAGGAGTAGAGGTGGGTGTAACCCAGCCGGTTGTAATCCACTTTAAACTGAAACACTCCGTAGACGTCCGGCAGCTTGAACTGCACGCTGTATTTGCCGCCTGAGAACGAGAGAGCGGTGACGTTCAGGTCCCACCGTGACAACGTGGTGTGAACACCCCTGCAGCAGGGGGAACCTACCGTTCCTCTTCAGGAAGGTCCGCACGAAGGGATCGATGCGGACGAACTCCAGCTGAATATCGTCTCCGTCGAAGGGGACCCACTTGCCGTCAGAAAGCTTCTCGATCACAATGCTGTACTCCTGGAATGGACCCGCAACGCACAAAGTAAACGAGCGAGGCCCAAACCCAAACTTTGACCCATTCCGCGTTCAAACTCTGCGCTGCTTCCTCTCCTCCAGGCTCTGAGCCGGCAGCCTTACCACAAGGTCGGTGACGGTGTAGGCGTTGGGAGGCGCGAGTTCCCCCACGCGGTGGTGGGACACGGCTCCAACACGCAGCACACCCTCCTCCTTGAACACCCAGCGGGACAAGGCAACAGCCAGCTCGTAATTCCCCGTCTGTGAGTACCTGCGGACGAAGGGAGCCTGAGAAGGCACATCAAGAAAACACCTCACATTGCCAAAACCAAACCATGGATAGAAGTGCAAGCCTCAAAAAGCTAGCTGGGGTTAAAGAAGGGAATTGCTTCCCAAAGCACTTAGTTCCACAAGGCCAAAGAAACGTGTCACCCCCGATTTAATACCCCCGATTTAATTCAACCTTCCTGCCGTTTCCCATAACATGGATATTTGTTGCCTGTTTCCCAGGACTTTCCTCAGCACACAGCTCCCCAGAGCTCCCTCAGCCAGGGACGCCAGGCAGCCTCCGTACCTCTTGGAGCCGGGGGTAGCTTTCTGCACGGCGGAATTGAAGAAGGCGTCGCTGAAGAAATCCAAGGAGCCGCTGAAAACAACGCGGGCGTTGTTCCGGGCTTGGAGTCCCGCGATCAGAAGGGTGTTCTTCCCCACCGCGTGCGGGTACTGAAAGAGGAATGCGTTCAGAAGAGCGTTCATTCGGGATGATTGAAGGAGAGTTAATCTCCGGTTTGCTGCGGGGTGGAACAGTCTGACTGTAGGTAGCACAGCCCGCAGTAAAGCAGACACCGACATGCCCAGAATAACCAGTAACGGGATTCCCAGTGTTTTGCTCCCGCCCTCTCCAACTGGAATGAACCCAGGAGATACGCTTTGATCTAGGCTGGTTGTTCTTCCAAAGCTTCCCTCACGTCGGATGTTTTCCCATCAACGAAAAACCAAAGAGGAAGATTCCCAGAGCAATTGGGAAGTGGACAGCATGACCCTTCCAAAATTGATCAGGAGATGAAACTCTTGAGGATTTTTTTCCCCAAGTTGATGAAATCTGAGGGACTTGATCATAGAAGCGCAGCCCAAAAGAGGAGAAAAATGGAGCGTACCTGAGTAATGGGCTTATCTGGGAAGAAGGAGTAAGAGGTCGAGGAGCCAGTCAGGATATCCAGCACCAGCGGGTTGTCGGGATCAGCCACCATCCTTGTGGGGAGAGGCAGGGTGAGCAGTTAGAAGACACCCTCAGGACCCCCACGTCCAGAGGAATACGCAGCCGTGCCAACCTCCAAGTTCACACACACCAAGAAATTAAATATCTTCTCAAGGTACACAGCCAAGCTTTGCTAATTTATGTTAAGAAGTATTCCTAACTCAACAAGTAAGTCACTTTGGCAATTTTCCTTTTTATCCTTAGCCAAAAATCAAGAGGGATTGCTCATGTTCCCGTTGCAGCAACACCAGAATTTTCACTCTGCTTCCCCAGTCACCACCAGGTCACCCCCTTCCCCGTGCCGCAGGGCACTTACCCAACTCCTCGGAAAAGGATGGGGTTCAGTGCCGCCTTCCCCACGATGGTGGGGGCCTTCAGGAGATTCTCAGTGTCTGCCACGATGAGCGTGTGCTGGGAGAAACGAGAGAGATCGGCATGAACACGTGAGAGAGATCAGCGTGAACACACCGCAGGAGCGGGTGGGTCGGTGTTTGTCGGGTTCTAACAGCAAGGAACAGCTTCTCTGGCGATTTGGAGGTTTAACTTCGGTTTTACAGACAAATAAAACTGAGCGGCTCTTGGATGAAGTTAGAATTCAATTAAAAAGCAAAAAAAACCCATCATTTTTTGGTTTAATTATGACCAAATTAAATTAGTATTGATACCTAAGGAAACATAAATCACCTTTGGATAAAGGCAGCAATACCTACAGTATTTTATTCCCCCATATTACACAACTTTCATTCTTAAACTAGGACAACATCCATGCTCTGCTTCAGCTGTTCAACTGAAATAAAAACCAGCAAAATGTATTTAGTTCAGACCTGAATACAGGTTTTAATAAGCACTGGGTGACACCAGAAGGGGAGAAAAAAAACATAGAAATGTGCATATTTCCATACTTATCTCGGGGACCAAAAATCTTCCTTCCCACATCCATCGCACTTGGTGTCTGACGCGTTTTACCCACAGGTCGAACTCCCCCCCACCCCTCAGAATGTTTCAAAACCGCCGTGAATAGCGCGGTGTGACTGCCCAGGACACGGCGACAACTGGAACCTCCTCAAGGCAGGAGAAAGATCAAACCCAGCAAATTCATAAAGATGGATTTGAGGGCAGACATCCTGACCTTGCGGTGTTATGTCACGCCGTCAAGCAGAACTATTTATGGCCTTCTTGGGAGGAAGATGAGAAAATGGAGAATGGATGGAAGCAAAAAGGGAAAGCAAGGACAAGAAGACTCGCCCTCAAATGTTTACACCTAAGTTGTCATTAACAAAACTCAAAGGGTGCAGGCAAATGGATTTACCTGCCCAGGGTCGGATATATCATAGTTGTGGTGGTCGATGACAGCCGTCCTCTCCTCATCAAACTCGATCCCACACTCGCTGCCCAGCTCTCGCAGCGGGTCCCCTGCAAGGACAAAAGGGATTCTCTATTCTCTGATACATTCAGGATGCGATGCCGGTCTCAGCGCTCAAAATAAAAAAGTAAATTCAGCATCAAATCATGCATTTGGCACCCCACAAGCCAAACCCTAGCAGCAACACAAGCTCCCCCAGTTAAATTCCCACTCAAAATGCCAATAAAGGGTATCTATCCTCCATTTCTTTAAAACACAAACCTTGAGGTTCACGAGAAACTGTGTTTTCTCACCAGCTTTGTTGCAAGAACTCAGAGAAGGATGAAGGAACTATTTGCTCACTGCAGAGTATAAGCAGCACAGATGTCTGTGGCAAGAAGCGCAGAAACGCGCTAATTCGCTCTGCTGAGAGTTTGTACTTACCAATGTCTGAGCTTGCGGCCACAAGGACGCTGCCGCCACCGTCAATGAAGGCAGTAATAGTCTCCACATTGATGTTTCCACCAAAATCTGAAAGCACACACCAGAAACTCATTACTAGTTCTCGGAAATAATACCACAGAAGACTTAAAACACAGTAAACCACCAACTAATTTTTACTGTGGCTGAAAGAACCACCGTTAAAGGTCTGGAAGCAGCCAGCTTGCTACCAGGTGCAAGACACAAAGGATAACATGTGAAGTGCAATAATTAATTAAAATTCACAAAACCGTTGGAAAACTTCTTCCAAAAATGCCACGAGAGTTTTCCTCTCCTGTGTTTACCTTCTATGGAGGGCGAGAAGATGATCAAGTTGTCATACAGAAACTCTCCATATTTGATCAGTGACAGCCCAGCATCATCCGCTGTCCGGAAAGTGAGATCGAAGCCCCTGTCTGCAGCCCCAAGGCAAAATTGACAACTGTCACATCTCACAAAATCGACAGATGGAGCAGTAAAGCAGCATCACGATCCTGGGGTTTATTTTCCCAATAAGCAGCAGTGTTTTGGGAAAAGTGGCTTAGGGGCTTTCTGGGAGCACCACTGGGGTGTTCCCGTGTACGACCAAGGAGGATCAATCCCCCTTTGTTAAAGGACGTCCTGGTGGCACCCACCGAGTGGGGACCAACACTGCAGGAGACACGAAACACCGGCACAGCTGGGGAAACAGCCCTCATAGTCTTCCTCGGCCCGCCCAGGGGAGCCCAAACACTCCATTCCTCCCCCAGGGAGCCCCAATGAATCCCCTCACCCTCTGTGCCCTCCCCCAGCCCGGCCGGGGGCCGCAACCGCCCACCCTCAGCCCTAGGGAACCCCAACCTCGCCCTTCAGTCTGAGCAGGAGACTCCAACCGCCCCCTCTCACTCCCAGAAGACCCCAATCTCCTTCCTCAGCCCGTCCG
>NW_009729704.1:0-7513 GCF_000703405.1 Apaloderma vittatum | reverse complement strand
CCAGTCCTTAACATTCTGTGATTCTGTGATTAACAAGTAAGTTTTTCAAGGATGCCTGAAAAACAATCTTGTGGTGAAATGGAGTCAAGAGGGCACATGAAGGTCTACGTGATACTATTTTTTTATGGAGATCAAATATCCAAAAGTTACTAGGCCTTTTACATAGAAAACACAGGTTATGGGACAAAAAATAGTAGTAGCTGGATAGTAGGTAATTACAAATTTACTCAAGTTGCTTGTGTTACCATATTTCTGGCCTTCAGTGAATTCATCTAGGGACAAACTGCATATGACCATGTCATTAACAGTTATCTTAAGGAACACAAATAGGTACACTGGTAGTCATTCATTGGGTGTTTTCTAATGACAGTACTTGTTTTGCAAGACTAATTTTTGCGTTTTGTTCTCTCATTTCAGGGTAGAGAATGGATGTGATTCAGGGCTGTGTAGACACTGAGACTGTTGTTTGATGGAGACTGGGTTGATTTACCACAGAAATTGGAAAATGAGCTATTTCAACATTAAAACACTTTCTTCAGTAGGGGATACTATAACGATGATTGCAGCCTACTAACAGCTGAAATTGGCATGGGTCTAAAGGGCTCAATCTGGTAGTCATCAAATTTGTACCTGTCATGACTTGAGTGGCTTCTTGATAGTTTAGGGATAGTCATCGACTAAATTTAGACATACAATCTTAATTCAGATGATCTCTTTATTTCATTAGTACCTGGGAACAGCCAGTTCTTCATCTGTTATAGAATCAGATGTTTGGATTTATTTTTTGGTTTGTTTTCATGATTCCTTTCTTTTTAGAGTGGTTTTTTTTTTTTGGTCCATTCTAGATCATTGTTTCACTTGCTGTCCTAATAGCTAACAGTCTGTTCTCAAATGGTGTTGCTACAGAGGAGTAATCTGGTTCCTTCACCATTTTATTGATGGCTATTACAAGGGTCTCAGTGTTATCCAGCCTGCTTAACACTTTTCATGCTTTTCTGTTACTGCCTGCCTGGCAATGTCAGTGGGTTTAGTCTGCTTACCAAGCGTTGGAGTCCAAAGGTAGAGTAAAAAGGAAGCTCACCCTTGTCTATTTCCTGCATCTTACACTTAAAATATTTTTAGAGCTTCTGCTTCCTCTACCACATGGGCAGTTACTACAGAGATGCAGCTTTGCACCAGCCAGGACCGCCTCAAGACCTATATGCTCGCTTAGAAACCTCCCCTTTGCCATCGAGTTAGTCTCTCATTTCGTACCTAACTGGGCAATGTGTCTAATTCCTCAGTCTTTCAGCTATTGCCTTGGAAGTCTGAATAGTGGCTGTCACTAAAAATGATTGCACGTATTTATAAGGAGTTCCATAAAATAGTTTTATATCAGCATATAATTGGTATCTTATTGTAGACAAGACTCAGTAGTATTCTGTGAAGACCTCCCAGCTGAGAGGGGAAAGGAATATTACTTGTCAGAGAAGCTAATTGGAAGAAGCCAGCCTCATGCCTACCTGGCACTGCTGTGAGGATGTAGGGATGACTTAGAGAACATCCATTTGCCACTGTACCTATTTCCAGAACAAACAGCTTTGTTGCCTGTGGTCTCTACAAAAGCCTTCTTCTGGAATCAAGCACGATCTACGGGACACTGTTTCTCAGGACAGCAGTCACTGAAAAGCAGGGCTATGTCTTAATGCCTGTTTTTCCACAAAATTCTCTCTCCTGTCTCCAGTTTCATTACTATTAATGCTGTCTCAGTTTTGCCCTGCTTCTGATCTTATTAACAGCATTTCAAAAGTAGCAAGATGCTGAATTGGACACTAAACAGATTTACTTTGAGATATTCCATGCCATGTAGTCTCCCCTTTAAGCCTGTTCTGTAAAAACGCATACTAATAAATGCTAATAAATGAGAAGTAGGCACAAGCGTTATGATAATGCATTGTTACCTAGTTTGTGCTATCTGATCCCATTAATTTCTATAAATATAATATTGTCTTTTTCAGCTAACTTGGCTGAGTCAACAAGGTCAGCTTTTGCCCATTCAGAAAGGCCTGTTGTACACAGCAGACTTCAATCCTTATTTTTAACTGCCTTTCCATAGGTAGTTGGCATGGTCAGATTGCAGTGGTCATGCAACACAGACCACACATTGCACCTGTCACATCTGGCTCCTGTTGCCTTCATTTATTGAGGCTAAACACAAATACGAGACATTCTTGGATCAACAAGTTGTAACAAACAGCCAGGACATAAAACACAAACGCAAAACATTGCAGCTTTATGAACCCACTACCCTGCGACATTAAATGAATCGCAATTCCATTAAATGAATCAATTCCATTACCAGAACTATTTTTAAGAATATAGAACTATTGTTTTATTAAGAAAAGCCAAAGAAAGCAGCCATCCGTTACACAATTACTCCTAATTTTACACAATTTACAATGTAAAAATTATCAGCTCTTTCAAGTGTCTTTCATTTTTCTTCAATTAAGGGTTTAAGTTTAAAGTAAGCAGTCTTGATAAATTAATGGCATGTTATTTAGCAATCCTAGTTATACAATTCTTTTTATTACTGTAATTTTATTGAACAAATGTGAATGTTGCAAAAGTATCTATTCAGCATAAGTGATGTTGCCAGGATGATTCTTTTATACCCTGAAGGTCAGTTAACAGGATCACTGCATTGCCAATACACCCAGCCCTGCTATTTCTCAGTAAGGACAGAGGGGCAAGTTCAATTTCAAACACACATTAGCTTGCATTCAGATACTCCAAAAGATGTATATAGAGAGAGGTTTGGATAAGAAAAACATCCAAATAAAATATTGTGCAAAGGTTCAGCTTTTTATTCAGACTGGTTATTCTGTGTTGTCAGCTCCACATTGGTAAAGACTATAAATATACTCCTGCTAAAAAAGACAAAATTGTCCTAGTGCTGCCCAGTGTGTTACTGCTGAATTAATTTGGCAGGGAGAGAAGGGAGGAAGGGACATAAGAGAATTTTTTTCCTAACATGACTGTTTACAGGCTATTCCAGAACCAGACGTGTTGTGAATTTAAAGAATAATAACCAGTCTGGAATAACTCCCCGTATGGACATTCCCTTTTCAGACTAAGTGAAGGGTTTTATTCTGGGTTAGCTTATTTCACTTGCAAAGTTTATCCTATTCAGAGTAAGTGTTTCCCAGAAGGGGAGCCTTCTCACAAGAAGTATTTCAGTCAGTTTCACCACATAGACAGAAATTCACTTTATGTGACTATACAAAAAGTTAATTATGTATAATAGATTTTGATAAAATAGGAAAGAATATTCTAAATTCCAGCTTCCATGTGCAGTAACACATTATTAGTATGGCTTGGAGCATGTGTGCCTCATTTGTCAGAGCAGCATACCTGCCATCATGGGCAATCCCTGTAGCCATGTTTTAAGCCTTAAGAACACAACTAATCTTTAAAGGTGAAATACAAAGCAGAGTTTTACACTTCATCATTTCTTTATGACCTGAAGTGACTATATCAGCAGCAGAGGAAAAAGTCTGTTTTAGTCTTTAAATAATATTTTCAGCATTTTTGAAGCACCAGTGCCTCACAGCCCTTTTCTTGATGCAGCATCGTAGCAAGATCTTTGGTGGTTTGTAAGATGCAGTGGCCCCCATTTTCCTTTGAAATGTTCTTTTATTTTATATGCACAATAGAAAAAAAAAGGCAATTAAGAGGAGGAAAAAACTGCATTTCAGATCAGGCCCTACGGCAGCATTAACATGATAGTTACCCCATGATGCTGCTGAAGTCTTTAGGAAAAAAACATGCGTTCCTCCCATTCAAGTGGTCTGAGTTATATCCATAATAACATTTGTGAGAAAATGTGGTGGGAATGGAATAGCTGCAGCTCAGATTGCAGCCTTAGCATGATCTTGCCACGGTCCTTCATCAGGCAGAGGAAATAGTTCCCTTGGACTTCCAACGCAAGAAACAAATAGAAAAATGATGGATTTTTTCTGCAGAGCTGAGGAAATATTAGCCACACCTTCTGTATAAAAAATATTGTCACAGTTAGCAAAAAATATGGTCACAGTAGCCGCCTATCTGAAACGCAGCTATTTTTAGTCTTTGAGGAAGAACTTTTACTGAAAAAAAACCCCATTTAATATTTGGAAAATCTGAATATCAGACAAAGGTTATTTGAAAATGAAATTTTAATACATTTATCAGAAATAAATATTGCATTCTTTACCATTTTCTCAGTTCACTGTTGGGACAGGAATTTGAGAACCGCCTGTGAATAATTCTTTTAAATAAAAAGTTGCTTCATAAAACTCTAAAAGCTACTAACAAGTTTCTCTATAATGTGTCTTTTAAGCTACAGCATACACTCGATATTAAGTTAGGATTTGTGAGGGCAATAAAGCTGATGCAGTTTTGCTTGGGAAGAATGGCCCAGCATACTCATCCCACAGCAATTCACAAAGGACTGCAGCCCTGTGGCCTATACCTGCCTTTTTCATACATTTTGCATGATTTAATGGCAGGACTAGCTAGAACACAAGCACCAAGGGAGAGAAAAGGTCCTTGACCAACTCTAGCCGGGGGCAGCCTGTGACTCCGAAATGGCTGATGGGTGTTTGCTGAGCATGTGCCCAAAGTTGTATCATTTTCAGAGCGAGTTTTATACTTTTAAAACAGTTCTTGGTTTGTCATTCAGGTTTATGCCTCCGCAGGATTGAGATAAACCCTCCTTGTTTTGTGACACTGACATTTTCATGTATTATTGCTCACCTTATGCATGTGTGAACAATTGCTGCCTGGATGGGGTGACTAGACAATAACAGGGGAACATTCTTTAGTTTAAAACTCCTACTCAAGATATATATTCCTGAGCTTTCTAGTCCTGTCAGTTATACCTAAGCCATTAAGTTAATCATGTTGAATTCAGAAAAAGGTGCTACCCGAAACCTGTCAAGGTAATTATTCTTCTTTATCCTCTGAGGTAGGAGTATTCTGTGTCAAATAAACATTTTTTAAGTGTTCCACCATAACTTTCTCCTCATCTTCAAGATCTGCACCTTCTTTCATCTCCCATCTGAAAGAAAAAAACTTTTCATTAATGTTTTTTAATATGTTTTAAATAAGTCTTTAGAACAAGCAACTTGAAACAAAACATTACTATCAATTCATTGTCCCCCACCCCTCCCAGTGAGGGGTGCACCCACTGAGATTACTGAATCATAAAAAATAAAACCCCCAAAAATCTTGCCCCATGCAATTGTCATGGCCATGAGGCAAATGGCACAGATTGTAAAGAAGTACCACAAAATCTTATTTGTATTTATTGTGAAGGTATTTCTTCTGTTTTAGATGACACACGTTGGCAGAGGTGGGCGCCTTGTAAAACTAGGATAGAAAGAGTGGAAGAGCTGATAAGCAAGTTAAGCAGATGCTTTGTAAGTTTGCAGTGTAAACTTCACCACCACATGATGTCCAACCTGAATACTTAATGTAAACGGCCAGTTGCAGTGACAATAGTATTTTGCAAAATACTACATTACAAAATACCACTCCTTGTTTCTTTAACCCTTTGTTTTACTTATCACACCAAGAAATAAACAACATATCAGATTCTGCCCTTTCTCTATGTGAATGCTCAGTTCTAGTTTAGGCTAAATTCCTAAAACCATTAAAACTGAAAAAGTAAAAGAATGTGAAGATGTTCAGCCTGGAGAAGAGGAGGCTGAGGGGAGACCTTCTCGCTCTCTGCAGCTCCCTGAGAGGAGCGGGGAGCCCAGAGGGCTTCAATCTCTTCTCCCAAGGAATAAGTGATCGGACAAGAGGAAATTACCTTAAATTGCACCCAGCGAGCTTTAAGTTGGATATTAGGAAAAATGTCTTTACTGAAAGAGTGGTGAGGCCCTGGCAGAGGCTGCCCAGGGCAGTGGTGGAGTCACCACACCTGGAGGTGTTCAGAAAACGTGCAGACATGGCACTTGGGGACATGATTTAGTGGCCATAGTGGTGTTGGGTTGACAGTTGGATTTGATCGTCTTAGAAGTCTTCTCCAAACTTAATGATCCTATGATTCTATGATTTTGCTTTACTTTAGTAGTTAATATTGTGCGATTCTTAAGGGTATAAACCCTTAAGAATCACACAATATTACCTTGGAGCAAATCAGGATGATAAATGAAGAAAAACTGCTGGTACATAGTCAGCTAAATTTTGTACCACTCTAACTGTGTCTACATAATGCTCAGTAATGTGGCACTATCTCTTTTATAAATTGTGTAGATATTTAAGAGTTTGATATCCCTTTAATATTAATCCTTTTCTCTTCTAAGTAAATAATAAAATGTAGGGTCCCCATTCAGACCAGCTGAAGACAAAAGGTAAAGCACAAATATTGAACACAGAAGCCATATTTTGAATTATTAAATCGAGTAGATTATAAATGAGCCACAGGATGATCCTGTAAAGTAGAAGACATGTAGAGAAGCAGCAGAACAAAGACTGCTTTATAGAAAACTGATGTCAGGAGCAATACTTTAATTGTATCACCACACTTGTTTAGGCCCTCATTCAGATTGCCAAAACCAGAAGCCACATACAAGTTTAAATTGGTGAATAAATCAAATATAATACAGAATGGAGGGAAAAGTATATTGCATCCATTGTGTTTGCAAAAAGAGGACAATCATTGGCAACAGAGCATGGTGTGCACTTTTTGTAACTGCATTCAAAAGCTTACTAAAATGAGAAAAAGAACAAGCGCTCTGTAGTACAATGAGATCATTAAAATACAGTTAGGAAAATATATTCAATGAAGATGTATGAATTAGCATATATCCATCATACCTTTACCTTAAAAACAGAATCTGACAACCCACACTACTGTCTGGAGTGAAGAAGTATCAGAACAAGGAAAGTATACTATGAAAAAAATCATAAACACTGTCCATGATCAAATTTTTGCAATAATTTTCTATTACTCCACTCGCATACGACCACTATCACACTTAACCTTATCTGAATATAAACATTAGGTGCAATTAATTGCTATTACGTCTCTCTGCTTCAGTTTCTGGTTTATGATATGTTTATAAAATCTGGCGCTGTGAGCCCTCAGAGCAGTCATTTTTGCCAGCATTCTAGGTGAATGCTGTTAAACAGAGTGACTGGTTTCCCTTTTCCATTTTTTTTTTTAACGTATCAAGGAGCCTCTTCAAACCTTGGCTAATGGAAGCTTAACAATAAATCAGCAGATTCCTTTTAAAGATAGTGACTTATCAGCACATTTCATTGAATTTTAAATGTTAGTGTTGGTAAAAATCTTCAGTGTTATCCACTTTGGACATTCTTTAGTGTTCACTTTATAACAAGTTGTTACTAATACATTACATTACCATTTTATCAAAAAGTAGTCTATTTTTAAAGCATTTAAGCAGGCCCAATGAGGATAAGAATGTCTTCTATGCATTCGCTTAACAGTATCCATGAATGTCCTGGGTTTGAGCTAAAACCCAGT
>NW_009729703.1:0-926 GCF_000703405.1 Apaloderma vittatum | reverse complement strand
TGTGGCGATGCTCACCCTCTGGTGCGGGTCAGATGCCCGTCGAGGGGAGGGGAGGGAGCTCCCATCGCCCCCACGCGTGGGCAGAACCACTGGGAGATCGTCGAGGGGCTTTCTCCATTTGGAGGCCATGGCAAGAGCCCACTTGCAGGGTGACAGACCCCCAGAAGCGGTTGTTTCTGTGCGGGAGGGGATGTCCCCTCCCCGCAGCACACCGACCAGCAGCACCCTTCTTCACCGGCACCCAGTTTTCCCCGTCTGTGCACCCAGATCCTGGCCGGGCCGGGGCTGGTGATGCCCGTCCCTGGTGATTTTACAGCAGCATTTCAAAAAAAAAAAAAAAAAGAAAAAAAGAAAAAAAAAGGATCAGATTTTACTAGACACTAAGGAAAACAAATAAAAGGCTGTTTTCAGTGACCTGGAGTTGTAGGATTTTCTGAAGTTGTTTACTCTCCAGATTTAGCCTGTTTGCTCACCGAAGATCTCCTCGCCAGCTGGGTAACACTTGTAACACAACCGTGCGTGTTGTACTTGAACTTATTGTTTGCTTTGGAAATGTCCACAGCTCATATAAAATCACATTAAACAAATCCCTAAGCATTTCATTTTATGAATCACTTACTTAAATCCATTGGAAATATCTCTCCCCTCCGCTTTTATATATTTTTTTTTTTCTAAAGAGAGGAACCGGAGAGGGATATACGTTTACAACCGGGAAAGTAAGTTTATTAAAGCTCCCCTTTTGCATCCAGACTGAAGGGACAGTAGAGATTTTAAACAGATGAGGAGGGGGAGAGAGCGGTGGAGGGGAGCCCATTTATGTCATAAATTCCAGGGTACTGCTCTTCCAACACGTCCAGGCAGGAAGGTGCCGTTTGAAGGGAGAAAAGAGGGGAGAGGAGCCGGGCGCTGGTATCGCACCCAGCCCC
>NW_009729702.1:606-921 GCF_000703405.1 Apaloderma vittatum | reverse complement strand
CCGCTCGCAAGTGGCCGATATTTTCAATTTCGAAGCTAATGAAATCGGCATCGTACGAGCACGTACTTACCGCGCCTTTCCCCCGACAAGATATAAAAGCAAATCCTGTTTTCTTTCAAAACACGAGCATGGCGTTTTGAATTATCTTCTAAAGAAGGGGAGGAACAAAAGGAAAAAAAAAAAAAGGCAGAGGGTTTTTCTTGCAAGTTCAAGTGTAAAATAAGATGCTTTAAAATAAATAACGCACCATTTTGAATCAATGCTTTATGAGATTGTCTGGGGGCCAATGCCTACAAATTCTCCTCTTCTTATGTC
>NW_009729702.1:0-536 GCF_000703405.1 Apaloderma vittatum | reverse complement strand
AAAATCGTTGCCAGCTCTGCAAATGGCCCAGCACCGATACTTGCCTCTGTAACTGTTCACTCAGCAACACTCCCTAGTTCCGTTATTCACGTTGACATTTTTGGAGCCGCGGACTGTAGCTCAGGCCAAGCTTTTGAAAACATTTGCTGATAAAAAGTCAGCAGGTAGTTTGGGAAAAAAAAAAAAAAACAAAGAAAAACGGAGTGAGGAGGACCGGGAGCTCGCAGAGTGGAAAAAGTGAAGGGGAAAGGGAGTAAAAAAAGAGAAAAAAGCGCGACCCCGCTAAGCAGTAACAGTTGAGCGAAACTTGCGGAGCCGCCAGCACCCCGAATGGCGGGCAGGGCCGTCCCAGGACCCCTGGGCTAGGCACCCCATAGCTTCTCGCCGCATCGTCCGTCCCAAAGCACGGTCGGGACGGGTCCTTCCTCCCTCCCCCAGCAACTCTTCCCCTCACCCCCCGAACAACTGCACCGCACCAAGTTATTGGGTCGGAATTTGTTCCCTCCCCCCTCAGCTGTTGGCTTCGCGGCGGCGAG
>NW_009729701.1:0-475 GCF_000703405.1 Apaloderma vittatum | reverse complement strand
TTTTGCCAGGAGTTCTTTATTTATCAATATAACTTTTGCCAGGAGTTCTTTATTTATCAATATAACTCTCCTGGTCTTTTTGTGTGACTTCTTCCTTCTAGGGATGCAGTGCCTTTGGAGGAGATGATCCTTGAAGGTCAACCAGCTTTCTTGGGCTCCCAGTCCCTTCAGGGCTTTATCCCACGGCACTCTACCGAGGAGGTTCCAGAAGCAGCAAAAGTCAGCTCTTCTGAAATCAAGCGTTTCAAGCTTGCTGAGCTTCCCCCTCTTAGCTCCCCTTACGATCTCAAACTCCACCATCTCATGGTCACTGCAGCCAAGGCTACCCACAAGTGTAACATTTCCAGGCCCCATCTTCCTTTTTCTCTTTTTTTTGCACTTACAATTTTGGTTTCTGGGAAGTGCACTTAACTATGCTTGTCTAGTGCAAATTATGCCGTTCTATGCTGTATAGATCCAAGCATTTCACTAAAGT
>NW_009729700.1:370-6614 GCF_000703405.1 Apaloderma vittatum | reverse complement strand
AGTTTGGGGATGGGGATGGGTTTGGAGACAGGTTTGGGGATGGGGACGAGGAGTGCCCTCTGCTCACCAGTGAACCCTCCCACGGGTCTGACTCCAGATTTGCCTTTTTTTCTGAGGCAGGAAACAAATTCTCACTGTTTCCAACAGAGATTTCTGCTCTCTCAGTAGAGTTTATTTCTGCCGGCGCATTTCTCAGAACATGGAGGGTTAGAAACTCTGAAAAAACCACAGAAGCTCAAATAAAAGAAATGGGGGACATCAGGAATTTTCTTTGGAGGGAAAGCTTCTAAAGCTTAACGAACAAGAAAGACATTCGCAAGGACCTGATGTTGCAGTGTGGTCCTGGGGGAGAACTCCAGCCTCAGTCTTGGAAATCTGAAATTTCATTCTCTGGCAAAAAAAAAAAAAGGTGTAGCAACAAACCAATCAGCAGTGATGAATGGCTAAATACAGTGAAATTCCACTTCATGTCACAGACCTCGAGTATGTCTGGGTGGCTCCGGGTGTGGAGCTGGGCTCTGGTCGCTGCTTCCTCTCACCTCCACCAACCTGCGCTGTGGTTTTCCTCAACAGCTCTTTCTCACGTGCTGGTGGTGTGGATATGTGCATGACACATCCACAAAAAATAAATAGAGCAGCCAGGTCCTGCAAAAAAAAAAAAGTACTTGGAATGTGGAGGATTAGATTGTATGCAGTGTCCTATATTTTAATGTTAAAAGAGTTATCCCCAGCATGGTAGCGGAGAAGAGGAATTTCTGAGGGATTTAAGACACCAACAGAGATCGTAACGCTGATCAAGATGAATGACCCATAGTGATGAAATATTTGTAAAAACCCTAGTGAAGAAACAGAGTGTCCTAGAATTTAGGAGGCTTGAGATTAATAGGGTGCTCAGGCAGAAATGATTTCTATGCAAAATATGGTAAACAAATAGAAGTAGAATTTGAATTCTAGCATTCTGAATTTGCCTTTTTCCCACCTTCTTCCCACTGTGATTTGTCACTTATTTGCCCCTTAATTCACACGATCTCTCCAGAAAAAAAGTGACTAAAAATGGGGGTTTTTTTGAGAAACCCATAGAGGTATTCTTGAACACCTAGTCTAAGCCAGAATGGAACACTCAGGAATGTCAAATGATATAAACTGGAAGGTTGAAAAAAAAGTATTTATGAATTCTGTTGTGCTGATGGAAGTATCACCAGGTAAATGCACTCAGCTGAGACACTTGAAAGCTTCAAGGACAAGTTCAGGCTGACTTTATCGAGTTTTTGTTTGGAATTTAATCTCACTAATTATATTAATAATAAAAATGTTCTGCTAAAGCAGGTTGTAATTAGCTAATTATTTGCTCTGTTTATGTTTCCGGCTTACTTATGCATTTTTATTATTCTCCTAAACTTGAAGAAAGTTTCTTCAAAAGTGTCGGTGTTTCCATCTCAAGAAGTCTGGCTGAGAGGGTTTGGGGCACTCGGGCTTTCTCTTTTGGGGACAGAGCCCTGTCCCGCAGCAGGACACCCAGCATGGGCGAAGCCTAGGTACAGGCTGCCCAGGGCAGAGGGGGAGTCCCCATCTCTGGAGGTGTTCAAAAAACGTGTAGACGCGGCACTTGGGGGCATGGTTTAGTGGTCATGAGGTGTTAGGTTGACAGTTGGACTTGATGGTCTCGAAGGTCTATTCCAACCTAAATAATTCTGTGATTCTATCACCATGACCACCTCCACAGCCATGTCTGTGGCCATAGGCACCTCCACGTCCATGGCCACGTCCATGTCCATGGCCACCCCCACCTCCACAGCCATGTCCATGGCCCTGTGCAGTGAGGCTTTGTGCTGGGGTCATGGGAAGGATCAGTCCACCTCAAGCCTGTCTACTGTGATAGCTCTATTAAACCACACAGCTCCTCAGTTCTTGGTGCTGAAAATAAACGCTGAATAGATGGTTAAATTAATGAGGAAATATAACATCAATATAATTGCAATTAGTGCAGGAAAAGTGGTGAGAACTTGGGGCAGCATGAAACTAAATCACAACCTACGGTGATGAAGGCCTTCTCTTCCTCTGCCTCACGCACACCCTGGGCTGCTGCTCCCTCCCTGCTGCCAGGGATAAAGGCCCTTGCAAAGCAATGCAAAGGAATGGTGCTACAGTAGAAAAACCAGCCCCAAACACGTTGTTCTCCCTGGTGTTGGCTGTGGGAGCAGAAATCAGCCATGAACTGTCCCCAGCAGCACAGATCCAGAGATGACAGATCCAATTTGTGGCATCCCACAGCAGCCTTGGGATTTACCGACTCTCCTACCTCAGGGGACAAGCTGACCCCACAGCTCTTCCACTGGGTACCTTCCCCATCCAGGGCAGGAGACGTTTCCTTACGGAGCAGCTGCTCCCTTGCAGTCCTGCAGAAAACCCTCAGTGGCATTACCAATCCCGTGCGCATTGCAACGGCTTTTTTCCTCCCTCCATGCCAGAAACCTGGACATTGCCTTGATAAAGGAGATAAACAGAAGGCTATCAGGCTTTTTTCCTTATCTGCACCCCTGCTGATGCTGTTTCCCACTGCGGGGGTCTGCAGGCGGGAGCGAGGGTCTCAGCTCACAGCCCCAGGCTGGGGCACGGAACTGATGCTGTAATTCCCTCCTCGGGCAGGGCTGGTGGGAAGAAGTGATGCTCCGGTGTGTCAGGATCCCTCCTTTCACCCCGGTGTAAGGTTGAACAAAGGCTGGCGCAGGGGGAAACGGCAGGTCCCTGGGTGTGCTGGGCTCTTGAGGAGTGGCTGAATGAAACTGAGCCCCACCTCAGGACGGCTCACGCAGCAGCTCTCTTAGTCAAAGAGTAGAGAAGGAAGGCTGGCAAAAAGAGGCCGTGAATGGACTTCTGCAGAGAACAATATGAAATAATGAGGAGAAATGTATCCATATACAGAAAGCTTTAGGACATTTATTACTAATATATAACAGAGACAGTTAAACATAGATAAATGACAGCTTTGATGAGCTTTTATTGCACGGTTCTTTGTGCCTCATTAAATATGAAGAATAAAAGAAGAGCAGAGGACTCAGAGACAAATCTGCACACACCAGTAATGAATGATGAGGAATCTGAAGACAAAGGACAGGTTTTGGCACATTTGAGTTGCCACTGTTATAACAAGTACTTGTGCTTGCCGGGAAGCGAGCACAAATGTGGAGGAGGAAGAAGTACAGACGGGAGGGAACTTTCTTGGCCGGTGCCTGGGGGAAGGGAGCCCACTTCGGTACTGTAATCCATTACCGGGTGAAGACAGACACAGGAGATTGCTGCGTGCTCGTCAGCGTTCAGTCTGACATGCCCAGTCTCATCAGTGCCATGATGAGAGAGACTGAAGAGAACAACTCTGTGGGAGAAGCCAGACAAAAGGGAAGGGCTGCCTCTCGGCTGACCCGAGCTGTCCTTTCTGAGCGGTGGCAAGTCTCACTTTGAGCAGCACGCTTGCCGTGAGGATTCCCGGGGCACCTGTGGGAGGGGTGGCCCCCCCGCTCCCCCGCACACAGCACTGGGGGACCTTCCTCTGCCTCTCTGATTTGCATTCCTTCACGAGGGAACAGTCCCCGTTATCACTGCTGCAGGATGTTTCCCCTGCACAAATAAAGCTTCTCTAGCTACACTTCGAGATTTTTTTATTTTTAATGCAGGAGGGTTGGGTTTTTTTTGCATACGGAGTTCATTTGTTTATTTGCTTGAGAAGATTAGAAAAGTCTCAAGGGAGCGTGTGTTCCTACTCAAGCCCGTTTCCTATCTAGAATTACATTACCAACACTTTCTGTAGCCTTCCTGGGGTTTCAAATTAAAGCAGAACATGAATATTGATACTAGTATCCTTCTCCTTAGCGCACAAACAGCACACACATCACACTCCGCTATAGCGACGAGGAGGAGGAAAGCAGCCCATCAGAGATGTCCATGGGTGGTTTGTCTAGCCTGCTGGACCATGCTGCCTAGGCGATGGGAATGGGCTCATGTTGCTCCAGGGGAGACTTAGATTGGACATTAGGAAACATTTCTTCACCATAAGGGTTGTCCAGCCCTACCACAGGCTGCCCAGGGCAGGGGTGGAGTCCTCACTCCTACAGGGATTTCAAAGCCGTGGAGATGTGGTGCTCACAGACACAGATCAGTGGTGGTTGTGGCAGCGCTGGGTCAACGGTTGGGCTCGATGATCTTAAAGGTCTTTTCCAACCTTGATGATTCTGTGATTCTAACCAGGCAGACACACAATGTCCATCCGTCTCCTCTTGCAGCCGAGTGCCAGCCAGGTGAGCAGGGCTGCAGGTGGCTGTGACTGACAGACCCCTCGGATGTCTGCCCGGTGGCATGCAGATGCCTTTGAAAAGCCAGAAGTAAGCAAGCAGCAGCACAAGCCCCATTGTACACAAAGCAAAGGCCAGTGGCACTCTGCTGAGAACCTGGCAGCCAAAACCTCTGAAAATCAGTGAGACTCAGAGTCCTAAATGGGTGCCGTCCGCTGCTGTTCAGGAAGGGTTAAACTGCTGATTGACTGAATGTCTTGGACACTTTGGCTCCTGGGGCAATTAGCCACCCACAAAAATGCTACCCTGGTCAATTAGGGACGTGCTTCCTATAATGCTCAGGAGCCAAACAGTATAACAAATCAGTCAGGGGGATTAAAACCAAACCAACCAAGGAGAAAAAGACCAGCTAATGCTCACTGAAATAATTGACACCCTGCTCGAATTGAGCTGCCGCCCATCCCACTGACTCGTGCAAGCATCCCTTTGCAGCCCGCACCCACCCGGGCAGCGGCTCCGCAGTGCCGGCTGCCAGCGCTCCCCAGGTCGGGGCTGGGGCGGGCGATGATGCTCCAGGAATCCCTCTGTCGGTGTGGTCGTGACTGTCCTCCCAGACGGGTGGCTGCAGGGTTTGATGTCCTCTGACTACCAGGCTGACCACGCTTTACCGCTTGCCTGAGCCCACGGTTGTTTGTGCCTGCACTTCTGCGTTTCCTTCCCTGTGAGAATCGTCGATGAGCAGAGCAGCCAGTGTAAGCAGCGCTCCCGAAAGAGTCCAGACCTGTGGGAAAAAGGAAGGTCCCAGTCCAGCTACCCTAGGCTTGAGTAATAAATTGAGAAGGGGCAGAGAGGGAACCGTGACACAGGAATCTGCGATTGCTGCTACAAGCACGACTGAAACCATGCAACAGTGTAGGAGCAAAATGCGTGCTCAGCCCTGTCCTCTTGCAGCTAATTTTGAGGACACATTATGTAGAATAACGTGCGACTAGCTTGTAGCTGCATTTCAATGGAGCAGCGTTGATTTTTTTTTGCCAGAGAAAAGAAATCTCCTTTGGAGTGCTGCTCCTTTGAAGGACCCACGGCAGTACATTATCTCTGCATCTGACTGTGCCAAGTCAGGTCTTCAGTGTCGCCCTGAGTTCGTCCGGATCCAATTTTCACAGGCGGTAATGACAGGGCAATGGAGTGATGCTATTTGAGAAGAAATGAGATGTTCTGGAAAATCCCAAAGCCGATGCCGAGATCTAGCTGGAGGTGATGACCCTGGCTCGTTGCGATGAGGGGGAGATCAGGCGGCGTGGGGGGGACTCAGCAAACCCCGTCTGCTGATGCTGTGGGGGTGGGACGGCTGTTCCCACTCAGGCTGCTGCAGTGCTGGGAGCAGGGAAGAGCCACTGGTCTGGGGTCTGAAGGGGCCAGTGGGCTTTGGGACAGCATGCCCCTGGGAGCGATGGTCAGTGCCAGGCTCTTGTGCCTCGCCCTGTCCCATCCCATCGGGCTCTGTCCCCAGTGTGCTGTGTTGTCTTTGTAAATGAGATGGGTCACAGCAACATTTGATCATCACATTCCATTCCCTTAGGGTGCCAGCTTGTGTTCTTGTTCCTAATTACTCAGGGACTTCCCTGGCTCCCCAGCACCAGCCGGGCAAAACTGTGGGTCTTGCCCAATTAAAGCAGCAGCCCGGCCACAGTTTCTGCTCATCCCTGAACGCATTCTGAATTTGCCTTTTTCCCACCTTCTTCCCACTGCGATTTGTCACTTATTTGCCCCTTAATTCACACGATCTCTCCAGGAACGTTTGGGTTGCACTTTTAACAGACGCCCTCCCTTCAGACACGACCCCAGAACCTCCCGCCCAGGTGTTGGGATGCCAACCTGCGGCGTGATCGGCCTCTCCCAGGGCTCTTCCCTGCTGCCCTTCGCCATCGGCTGGGGGCGCCGCGGGCCGGTTCCCC
>NW_009729700.1:0-353 GCF_000703405.1 Apaloderma vittatum | reverse complement strand
CCCTTCGAGGTAAAAAATTATCTCCTCCAATTATTTCCTTTTTTTGTGAAGAGCTGCAAAAACAAGGCTTCTGCGAATTGCTTGAGCAGATAAATAGACCAGCCTCTGTTCCTGAAGAGAGGAAATAATTGTACACACTAAATAGAATCATAGAATCATAGAATGGCCTAGGCTGGAAGGGACCTTAGAGATCATCCAGTCCAACCTCCCTGTTTTGGGCAGGGACGACCATCTCTCGACTAAACCTGGCAACACATGGGCTTTCCCCTGTATTTTCATGTTTGCCTTCTTCCCTTGGCTATCTGATGGGTTTCCTGCTGCTTACTTCATAGAATCATAGAATCATAGACTGG
>NW_009729699.1:362-17158 GCF_000703405.1 Apaloderma vittatum | reverse complement strand
CGCTGGGTTACACAAACCCCCTCCCTGATCCCCCTCCCCTCTTTCTCCTGCCCCTCTCCCCGCTCCCGCCCTGGCCCTCCCCGCCCCGGACTCACACGTCCAGCAAAAAACTTGAGCTTAATTAAGGAATGGTAATTTAACGAGACGACAAAAATGCACACAGCTTTGGAGATGCACGGGAGAGTCGGACGTCCTGGAGGTCCGCAGGTGAGCTCCGCCGATCCGAACCGCGCCGGCGAGGGGCGGCAGAGCCCAGCGAGCTGTGGATCCCGCCTGCCTGGCTTAAGACACTTTTTGTTTGTTTGTTTTTTGTTTTTCTCTCACTTCAGACTCCAGTTCAGGCTTTGAGTGGGGTAGTTTTCCAACAAAGAAGCAGCTCAATGGTTTTTTCATTTGTGGTGGTGGTTTGTTGGTTTTTTTAATTATCTTTTCTTCTCTCTTGTTTTTAACGACTAGTTTGGAATAGGAAAGTCAAAGGAGATGAGGGAGGAAGGGAGATGAGGTGGGAGAGGACATTTTCCCCCTCCTCCAGTTTAATAAGCACCAGAGTATTCAAGTGTGTCCATTCTGAGACTGAGAGCTGCTTCTGCAGTCAGCAGGCAGAAACTAAACCTTTCTCGTAAGAGCAGCGTCGTTTTGGTTGGGGTCCCTCATCATCGTCATCTTCTTCCTCGTCTTCCTCCTCCTCTTCCTCCGACGATGAGCTGTCCAGTGTTAAATCCACAACATCGGCAGCGGCTTTGCCGTTCTCGCCGTTCCCGTTGGGAGTGGGCAACAGCCCGTTCACATCCGAAGAACCTGGACGAGGTGGGGGAAGAGAGGACTCGTTAAGACGCTTCGTGCCCGATTTAGGGGCTGCTCCGACACTGCTGGACTCTCACGGCCGCGTGAGACTTCCAGTGTTCCAGCTGGAAGGGCCCTACAACGATCACTGCGCGACCACTTCAGGGCTGACCAAAAAGTAAAGACAATTATTAAAGGCATCGTCCAAACGCCTCTCAAGAAGGAAGAGGCTCGAGGCATCGACCAGCACCTCTGGAGGAAGCCTGTGCTGGGGTTTCACTCCCAAGAGCCGGTCTAAAAGCAAAAGGGTGCAGAAACAAACTCCAAGGGGCAGCCCCCCACCCCAAAACCAAAATGAGCCGATGCCACACCTGACGCTCCCTCTGGGGTTGGGATGACCCCACTGGGGGACATCACTGCTGCCAGAGGAGCCGGCCCTTCTAGTCTAAATCCAGTTTTGCAATTTGTGCACGTTTCCTGCAGTAATTTCAAGCCTTTGGTCCCAGGACCCACCCAGCACTAAGATGGGACACTGCGGGCTGAAGCTCCGCTCCTTCTCCGCTCGGATGGGGCACCAGGAGCCGTCCACCAGGTACTCGATCTCATCCGCGTCTTCACATTCCGTCAGGATTTTCGACAAGAGCCTGGGCCGGGAGAAAAGACGCCACATATTAAGCTCGAAGCAGTTGGCAGAATGCAGTCAGTGACGGGCCATCGACCCAGATCTTCCAGAGCCCGAAATTTAAAAGAAACCCGGCATTTTTTTACAGACAGGCCTGGGAGTCGAGGCCTTGTTTTACTTCCCATAAAACAAGTACAGGTTCTGGCAGCGTGAACCACCCCCGTCCCTTCCGACAACGTACCTAAACCATGAACTAACGTTTTAATTATGTGCAATTAGGAGACGCTCTTGCCTCTTCACCCAGTTTCCCCAGTTTGCGGTACAGCTGCCAGAGAGATGCCCCAGCGAGAGCTACGTCAGCGCCGGTGCAGGCACCTTCACACCGAGGCAGCAGCAAAAACCAAAATATCCTACGACACTGGGAAATAAGCAATCCAACAAGCAGCGCTGCACTTCCTCCCTGTTTTTATTTCCCCAGCAGCCGCCAAAACAGGACCTGCGGCCTCCTGCAACAGAAAAAGCACCCTGCTCGCCCCTGAAAATTGAGCCAGTGTAGACACCTCTAGGTCAGCCGTCTCTCCTTGCAGACACTAACCAGGGGGAGGCTCGCCGGGCCTCAGGAATGGGTGTTTGTTCGATTCCGACACATCCCACAGCCTGGGATGTTTATTTGGAACCCGTAGGGCCTTATCGACACCTGGGTTTGAGCATTTCCTTTCGGTGTGAAGGAGAACGAACAGCAAAAAACCTGACAAGCTCACGGAAGCTCTTTGTGGCACACGGGTGGAGAATGTTTCTGCTTTCTCCCAGCACAAGTCGGAAACGTGTTCCTGAACTCCCCAAAAAAGCTGACAAGGCCCAGAGGAGCTCAGACCCGATCGACTCTCTCCTCAGGAGCCCACATCCAGGTTTTTGACTCCCGCATCGCCCACCTGCGGAGGCTCTGCAGTCCAACCCCTCGTACCTTCCCCTCAGTCTCAGCAGCCTCGTTAGAGATCTCAAAGGAACTGGATTTTCCTGTCGGTGTTGGCCGGAGGACAAAGCAAACAGGTTACCTGTGCCCGGGCTGCTGCAGACTCCTGAGACTGAAGCCACGACTCCTGGATCAAACGAGGACCTACTGACACGGCACCGCGCCGAACGTTATGGCCCCGGCACTGGGCATTTACCACCCAGGCGGGCGGAGGAGACTTGTCCACTCGCTTCGCTGCCTCACGTGCCGAAGGAGCTGGGCGCACCTGAACCATTTCTTTAATCACTTCCTACTTTTGAGGGAACCTTCATTAGGAGCCCGATTATACAAGCCGGGAGGGTGGAGATTGTTTTCCAGCAGCCAAGAACCCTGCGCCTCGCTCCACCAGCCCTCGGGGTTGCTCTCGGCTTGGCTAGCACCACTCAGCACCCAGGGGTCTCAGCCCACACAAGAGGGTCCCCGCATTCTGAGGCCACAGAGCTGCTTTCGGGGGGCAGGTGGGCATTACTGGTGGCTTGAGTTCGCTCCTTCCTTTAGTCTTGGAGAAAAGCCAGGCAAGAGAAAGAGCCAGGCTCTTCTCCAGAGGTAGGCTCTGGAACCTGCATTTCTGGAGCTGAGGAGTTTTCTGGCTCGCCTCAGGGGGCCCCAGCTCGTTCAAGCCACTCCGACCATCATGTCAGCAACAAGGAGAAGGAGATCTGCTTTTCAGAGTGAGCCACACAGCTGCTTTTCCGAGCCTTCCAGTACCAGGCCTCACTCAGACACAAGGGCATCGCCTCCAAAGTGTTCCCGTACTGCCGAACGGCAGCAGCCCAGCTCTCCTCGAGCTCCCTGCTCTGCTCTTTGGTAAAAAGACCAAGCAAACCGCCTCGAGCTCAGAGAGATGGGAAACACCATTCTCGTACGGGCTGAAAAACCAGACGACAAATTGAGTGCCAGGCCTAAAGCAACCTTGGCCCAGCTCATGGCCGGACAACTCTTGGCAGGGCTTGGGCCACGAATTTCTTGCCTTGTCCTTTTTCAAAACGCTGTTTGGAATCCACTTTGCTCTAACTCCCTCTTGGGCTTTTACAGCGCTATTCCCAACTACGCCACACTCAAAGCAGGACAGTAAGAAGAGAACACCGGCATCCCCTAGAGGCCCGAGCGGGCTGGGGAAGCCCCTGGGACCCCCCTGAGCACCTCCAGGTGCCGCCACAGCAGCTCAGCCTGTGAGCAGGGCTCAGCCACCACTGGGTGTCACCAGAGGGATCAGGGTGGGAGGCCCAGGGAGTCTGAGTAGATCCGCAAAACCTCCAGCCTGGATGACAGATCCGAAGCATTTTAATTCTGTCCCTCCAGTGCATCTGAACCTCCTGGTTTTTTCCCGCACAGGCATGCAAAGCACAGAAATAATCCCTGCTGAGGGATCCTTCCCGGCCCTGACACAAAGATATTCACGATGGCCAGAGAAATGAAAAACTGAAAACAGTGAGGCAGTAAACGCTTCATTCCGAAGGTACTTTAGCATAACCCAAAAAGTAAGACTGTAAAGCCTTGCTCTAACACCCAGACAAGGAAGTTGGAACGTTATGAGCAGAATAAGTCTCCAACTGTTTTGAGGCGAGTTTCAGTCGGACACACAGAGCGAAAGACAAGACACCGCACCCGGTGGAGAAAAGGAAAGGACAGAGAAGCTACAGATGAGCTCACCCATCGATTATTAGCTGGTCGTAGGGCGCTGGTTTGTCGCACACGGGGCACATCCACGTGGGCTTTTTCTCATTCATCTGTAGGTAGAAGACTGCATCAAAGCACTGCAGGTGTGCGCAGGTCTCTGCCCGGCACGGGACAGACAGCCGCATCTTCACCAGCTGTTGAACCAAAGAGCAGAAGATCAGCGACCAAAAAACCCAAAAAACTTCTCCTAAGCGAATAGGTTTGGTAGCTTGCCAAGTCGGTCTGGCAGAGGAACGGGTTTTTCTCAACAAAACCAGACTAAAAGATACTGCAAAGACTTACCGGACAGATAAGAGAGACACGAACACCTGTAGTGGCAATTTCACTGTCTGGATCCAAGCGTAGCTTCTCTTTTACTGCAGGAAGAGGAGAGAGCACAAAATTTAACAGATGCAAGCTTACACCTCGGAAACAACGAGCAGCACAGGCCAAGCAGCTCACTGACGGCTCTCGACTGTGCACAAGACATCATCCTCATGGACGACAACTCCTGCCAGTGAGGGACAGAGGACATGGGAGGCAGAAAGCCGCTGTATCGGACCGGGCTTGTGCAACCTGCAGAGCTCAGCAGAGACGCTGCTTCGCTTGTGCGCAGCTCACAGCCACCAGGCCACCTGGAAGAGCTGCAGTCTGAGGAACCTCACATCTTCTTTGGAATCCCCCTTCCTAAAGAGCTGGGTCTCCCAGCTGAACAGCACGTGCTGCCTCTCAGCCTGGCAGAGCAAAGGAAGGAGCCGGGACGTGCTTTGGCATCGGGATGAGGGCAACCGGCCGCTCGGGATCTGCTGGCCACGCCACCCACCCTCCGCCACCAACCCCCTCCCCAGAGCCCCTTCCCCCTCTCCTTTGCAAGCCACAGGCTGGCGGCTGGGATACGCAGAGGGAATCGCAGGGCTGAGCAGCCTCGGCATGTTCGTGTTGTGCTAGGGAGTTAATTTTGTCCCCCTCTGGTGAGGAATGAGGCGCCTGCACACCACGACTTCCCGCAGGGAGGGAAAAAGGAGATGGACAGAGCTCTGGCACACGGCGAGACTTCTGGAACAAAGTCAGTTCAGGCTCATCTGCTCATTAGCACAAGGGGGTTTATTCCTTTCTGAGACCAGCGGCAACAGGACAGGACTAACTGCCTCCCCCCTGGCCCGTGGAATTCAGAGAAAGTCCCCCCAGAAGCGAGCAAACAGGGAACACAGTGAAACTCATGGAAACCACAACCCATCATTTCCCCATCTTAGGTGCCACCAGGCTGAACTCTTCCATTTACGTGCCGGCTGGGACGTTTATTCCAGCAGATTGTTTTACAGGAACGACAACCAGACCCAGAGGTACCAGGGCAGGCAGCTCAAAGAGCACGGCAGCCATGCAAAAGCAGGGATGCAGCACTTATTTGGAAAAGGACAAGCTGTTAAGAAACGCGGTTGAGAATCCAGCCCCCACTGCTGCACCCTGAAAAGAAAACCCCAAGGAGCTGCAAGCAAATCGGAAAGAGCAGCAGACATGCAGGTCCTGCATCAAGACGTGGAATCGACACAGAAAATTAGCTTGAAACTACTACACGGCTCCTAAAGTCGTGTCGCTGCTGCTAACGCTGCTGTCTGAAAAGGCCTTTGACACTTCCATCACCATTTTTCTTTGGAGCAAGTCAACCATTTATTTTGCCCTTTTCAGATCATAACAAGACGTCCCCAGACAATGAGGCTACGCGCAGTTTTGCAACGCGTAGCTCTAATTAGAGAGCGACTTCTCAGATGTGCAATTCCCAGGAGATTACGAGATTTGGTGGCGTTTCCTTCACATTAGGAGACTTTTCAGCCACGATTGATGCTTGTGTTCTCCGCACATCAATTGCTGTGACATATAGGAAGGAGAAAGGCGCGTTTTTGAGGATCTCCTGAACAGAATCGAGCTGCTTTGAGATCGCTTTTGGACCCACAGCCATGCTCCTGTACTAAAGTCAACATGCACATGCAAACGAAGACGAGTCAGCGCCGCGACACAACCAAAGTCAAAGGGTGGCTTCAGTGAGTACTGAGGAATATCGCTATGAACACGATAGGGAATCTTTTGCAGAACAGACCAGAGCTGTAAAAGCAAAGTTTACAAGCTGCCAGTTTGAGATGTCGAAACAACTTCCAAGCAGTAAGAGGCCAAAGGGAGTAAAACAAGACATGAGTCCTATCTGGTTAAATTTATGGTCACCAAGCACAAGTCATCTGTGCCCTGAAGCGTGGCCAAAGCTGTTAGCTCTCCCGCTCAGCGGAACCAGAGGCACGCACTTGTTACCGAGCGGAAAAGGCAAAAAAGCTGCTTTGGGAACCTCAGATCGAGAGGCCGGCCTGCAAGCGCTCGCTTTAAAGGGAACAGCCTGGTTTCAAGAAGCGTCAGAGAATAACGAGAGGATGCTCTGCAGTTCAGGACCCCTCAAAAGGCAGCCTCTGCTCGAGTCACTTCAGGTTCTGGTGAGCAGCAAAAAAAGGGGGGCAGAGCCGGTGCCTTGGGCTTCTGAGAAAGGTGGATATTTAACAAATGGAAATTGTCACTGCTCATGTTAACAGGTAAGTGCTGGCTCTCAGAGTGCTCTAATACGATCAAGACTGGCCCGGGTGCCGTTTGGCACGGGACACAGGCTGAGCAGCTTTCAGCAGCAGCTGCTGAAATGCTGCAGCAACGCGGAGATCAAAGGTTTGGCTGAAGCACCAGAGTGTCCCACAACGCGCACGAGGCGTCTGACGCCCGAAATCATCACCTCCCCTAGGAACTACATGTCTTCTGTTATGTTTCTTAGACTCGGTAAGAGCTGTCCACGATCTGAAGAGTATGTTTTAAAGACCGTCACCGTCCACTGTGTTAGCTCTCCCATGCAGAAATAAATAGTAAGAATGCTCTCTCCAGTGACATTAAATAACTGGAAATCCTCCAGACTCTCACAAGATGCAAGTCAGATTCTACCTCGGAAAGGTAACTTCCCTTCATTTTCAATAATCTTTTGCATTTGCCTCACATCACGATGATTTACCTGAGTGGTCTAGGAAAAGCATCTCTCGGGACCATCTCTTCTCTGAAGCTCTCAAGGCATATGAAAGTGCTGGTGGGGAAATCCTGCCGCCAGCCCCCAGGACTCACGAGAGGGTTGGGGCAGCAGGACATTTTCACCAGGATCCCTCGCTCCAGAAATCTCCTTTGGCAATAGTGCGGGTGAAGGCCGAGGTGCTGCGGTAACGCTCGTCAGCTCATAATTACTCGGGTGAAGGCATGAAGCCATTCGCATCAGAACGACGCCGGCACTCAGCAGCACTCACCACCACAAGACACGACCTGGGGACAAATTCTAAATCCAACTAAAGTGATTTGGAGCTTCCGCAGAGCCCCGAGAACCATGCGCCGCAGAAGCGCCGCGCTCGCACACGGCTTTGGGGCCATTTCACGCGACGGCCATGCAGCTTAGCGAGTCTGTTCAAATAAAAAAAGTGGTTTTATACAGCCCGAGGAAAGAAATTGTAGAAAACCTGGCAGCTGTTCCCTAGCACGTTCCTAGAGGCCTGGCCACGGGCAACGCTGCCGTCCAGCAGGCAGGCAGCGACCTCCCCAAGCCACCTCACGAGTGGACAAACTCACCGAGCGCTTTGCAGAGCTCTGGGTGTTTGATTCCGATCGTTTTCAACCTCTGCAGCAGCTCTGCCGAGGTCATCTGCCGCACCAAGTACAGCCCCACGGAATAGCTCTGCCGAGAGAAGGAAGGGACAGAATGAGCAGGGCCGCTTTCTGCCGCTCGATCGTGCAGTTCCACACGATTCCTCGGGTGCGTCGTACCTTCCCGTAGTTCCCCCAGGTAACAGTGATGCGATTGGTGGCTGCAGACAAGTACATGAGGTGGGTGAGGTTGATGGGACGACACGGCCTCTTAGGTTCCACTCCAGGTTTGTTTGAGGGGTAGTAGCCCTAAGGCAGAAAGATTTTTTTTTTAAAAGATAAAAAAAAAATAATACATATCTGCTTTTTCTTTTTCACACAAGATGTTTCCATGTGGGTACGTCTATTCATCAGCTTCACTGAACTCTACTCACCCACAGTTTTCAAGGAAGGGGGCTATAAGAGAGCTGTACGGTCACATCAAACAAAATAAAAAGGATCAAATCTTGCAAGAACTGTTTATTAGCAATATAGCTAATCCATTAGAAAATTAGCTTTACACAAAACAGCGCACTTCTATACTCTGGGCGCTTGTCTGTATTCATCAGGAAACAAATTCCTTCTGAATTACACACAAATCCTTCCCAAGCAGCAACGTCCCATCTCCGGGCTGAGCCGACTCACCGGCACCGAGCAGTAACTATGATTCACTTTCACCGCGATGTTCGGTGGGTACTGATCCTCCTGAGGAGAACTAGGGTCCGTGTAACAGATCCTGCAGAGAAACAACACATCTCGATATCCCCGCGCTGGTCAGAGCTCTCTGAGCATCAACCACCCCCCCACCAACCTGCGCTCCCTCCAGCCAAGGCAAAACCACCACCAGGCGGGATGCAGGCTTGATACCCGGGCGGCAAAACTCCACCCACTGCTGTTTGTTAGGGCAGCACTAACTCAAGCAAGTTGTGCAGGAGTTCAGAAAGCAGAGTTTAAGATGCCAGTGTCAGGCAGACAAACGAGTAACTTGCTGGAAGTTATCTTTGTAGCTACAAAATCCACGTTGGAAGTGAATACGTTTTGGTGGTGCGTTGCCCTCTCCCCTCTTCTGCGCACGATGTGCAATCAAACCCATCCTCAGACATACCTTAGCACAACCTGAACCGATTTCACACCGGGTTGCAGCTCCCTAGTAAATTAAAGAAACAGAAACTTCAAGTTAATTACATTAAAAAAAACCAACAAAACCAAAACACCAAGAAAAATGACCCACCAAGACAAAAAACCCAGAACCACCAAAATGAGCTGTCACTTGAGTCATACTCCAGAGTTTTAGCTGGTTTTTTTATAGACCTTGAAAGAATTACTTCACAGAATCTTATTCCCTCTGCAAATATCAGTGGTCCTGTAATTATTTTTTTCTCCTAATGCCCCATCCTGCAGCTTCTCTCTGGGTTTTCAAAACTGCAAAGGTGTTGCGTGAAAGTCATCAGCCTGCCTGGCATCCTTTTGCTGATTTGTAAGCACTTACAAAAACTAGGTTTTAAGGGCAGGTCTACCTGACAGCATTCTTTCACGACTCTTTGTTCAATTATTCAGCTAAAGCTGTTCTTGCAAACCAAGGAACAAAGTATTACGGCACCGGCAGGAAAAAAGCCCACAACTGTTAATATTGCTACCTTCAGTCGTGCTACTTGAAACAGGATTTCAGCTGGTACCAGGAATGCAACATATCCCGAACAAGGGGGTTTTATTGCGAGTCTGCGTGCAGAGGTGCAAAACCCACCCTCGTTTCTGCACAGGACACGAGCTGTTGGAGAAGATCCCCCAATCAGTCTTGATTTGCCTTTGAAAGCGTTTCACGTTCCAGTTCAGTGTTTTGGTGTAAAGGTTGTGATTTTGGGGGGCGGAAGGGACGGAACGTCCTTCAGCTGATGTGGCGGTTTTGGCTCTGGGGGGAGCACATCTGGATACCCCCCACAAGCTGGGGAAGAGGATGGGCCTGTGCCCAGTGACCGTTCGAGACCCTCATTGAAACCTCAGCTATGAAATACTTCAGTTGTGTTCCTGACAGGGAAAGCTTTCTCATGACTCTGAACAGATAGAGAAAAGAGCGTCAGGAACCGGCTACAACACATGCAGTCTTTCATCTCCCTTAAAGACTTCAGCAGCCTAACATTTCCTTTCTGCTAAGTCCTCCAAGAGCTTCCCCTATCCTGCTTCTGCTGACCCACTGAGACCACAACAGTAATCAGGATATTCAAGAAAACTCATTTTTCTCCGACTCTGTGACAATGCTACGGTTTTCCTGCACAGAGAAACATTTAAAAGTTTTATGCTGACGTTTCGGAGGGGCTCTTGCACATTGCTGTGCTTTCACAGCAGTGAGGGCCCAGGGAGCAGCACGAGAGGAAGCCTCGCTGCCCGCACTGACACCTCTCGGGCGTTTCATTGTGCGAATCAAAAGTTGCATCATGACAGAGGTCAGGGTAAATCCTAATCGCCGCAAGATGTTTTCTTAAGCAGTTACTATAGCACCCTTTATAACAAGGGAGCTTTCTTTCAGATGCATACAGCGGTACACGTACAGCTTTTGAACTTTGGATGCAAAGAAAAAGATAAATAAATCTGCAAATATTCACAACACGAGCTCGACAGAGAATTTAGGTCATCAACGATTTCACAGTCCTCCTCCTGCCCGAATGTGCGACTCAGAAAGCAAGATTAGAGGAGCAGAAGTGAAACTCTGGGACTTATACGGCTAAAATTGTACCTCCCACCTCCCCCAAAGCTATTTGCTTTACACGAGAAGTAGCCTATCTGCTCATGTCCTCAGACAAACTGTGTCTCCTCACAGAGAACAAAAGCTTCCACGGAGAGGAAACGCAGAGGAATTACAGAGCTATGCTCTTCTCGAACCGTTAATACACCTCGAGAAGTACCTGGAATTCCTGATCAACTCCACCTGTCTTGGCGTCAACGCAAAAATGCACGGGCTTTCCTGAAGCTTCTCGTTATTCTGTGGAACTGCAGAGGAAATAATAAAAAAAGATGTACATCAAACTGCTAATATCCAGTTCTTGAATTGCTGAGCACGAGGTGATTTCTTATGTTCTGAGCTGTTTGCTTCCAAGTCTTGTTTTCTCCCCTGCACAACAGCTCACGCACTGTGATAAAGCGACCATCGAGTAGAGCTTTGCTCGTTTATGGCTCGCCTGTTTTGCACGCTGCCAGGACCTGCTGGATTGGGATCTGCTTTTTCTTTTTTCTTTCCCCCTCCCTTTGAATCATCCATGAGCCGACCGCTGCACGTTCACCTAGGAACAAACCGGTGCAGAGCCCAGAATCCAAAGAGGAGCAAGAAGAGCCCTGGGCATGCCGTGAAAGCATTGCACCAGCCGACCCGACCGGCTGATTCTAGAAAAGAAAGGAGCCGCCACCCCCAAAGCTCAGCTTAGATAATGAAAAAGCATCACAAAAACCAGCTCTAAGAGACAAAACTGGACTTCCAAACACACGAGCTTGAGGGTGCTACAGCACTCTGCCTTCAGAAGCACTTAACTGAGAACCCAGCACGAACAGCGGCCTCTTACCCATGGACAATTTTAACATTAAACTAATTTAATGTGGTTAAAATTAAGCTTAAGATGTGGAAAACTTACGACTTCCACTTCGTACTTCTTATTAAATTCAAGCATGTGAAGTTTTATTGTGGGCACACGTTTGAGGTTTTTTTAATTTTTAGCATGAATTTTTCTGGTTTTCTAGTTTATTCAAAGCCAATATACAGAACTGGAGAAGCTGGAAAGTGCACTTTACTGTCCATGAAAAAGATGAGATGAAGGAGGGATAAAACCTCAGCAGCTCTAAGGACTCAGAAGACACGGTGACAACCTGATTCACTGACTGCAGATACTTCCCTTTGGTAATTCAGCTGTAAAAATGCAAAAGGGCTTTCAGAAATAAAAACTAAAGAAATGGTGTTTTGGGGACTTTTAACGGATTTCCACCTTCCATCCAAATGTCCCTTAAAACAACCGCTGAGAAGCATTTCATAAGGGCTGTTATTTTTAGAAAGTGATGAATGATAAGGACAACCAAATCCCTACATTTTATTATTGTTGCTTAAACAACTCTCTGTAGACAAGCTGTCCTCCCGATCCTTGAGCTACACGAAGACAAAGCAAACCTGACAAGGGAGGCTGGGAAGCTCTTCGTATTTTATTTTGCATTTCTATCAGGTCACCCTGAGAAAACCTCCCGGTCGCTCCAAGCCCACAGCACTGCCCCGCCACATCCCCTCTGGCGTGCCTCCAGCAGGAGGCCAGAAGCCTCGGCATCTGCAGCGAGTACAGGCTGTCACCGCTAACATTCCCAACACCACCACCACACACACAGAAAGTCATTTGGGATTCCTCACAGCACGCCATTCCTGTCCAAAACTGCATTCACTCCGCTTTACCCCCCTAAAAAGGTGCCAGAGGATAAGGATGCTTATCAGTAAGGTACCACGGGGCCCACACAGACACGTCACTTGGTAGCTACTTAAAATACAACGTGGAGAAAGGTATTAGTATTCATTCCCTCTAAAAAGGTATCTGATCGATCTTAATTTTAAGCCCTATCTACCCAAGAGAATTGCAGCAATTTCCGTAAATTAGAAGAATTCTCTCATGTTGACATCCTTAGGCCGAGCCAGAGAGCTGGGGCAGAAGCTGTTCTCATGTCGATAGCTCAGATACTAAACTCAATACTTAAATCGACTGAATCTGGGTGTGCAGTTACCAGGTATGAGGTATTAGCTGGTCCCAACAGGCCCGATTTGCCTGCTGTTAGCCGAAGCCACCTTCATTACGAGTGTAACGGTAACGTGATAGTTCTTCAGGGAATCTGCTTGCCTAGAGACCAAATCAGGCATTGCCCACCTCACCTCTGATCTCAAGGCAATCGTCTTCGAGACGATTTCATTAGGAAAGATGCTTCCAGCCGAAGTCCAGCACACATACACCCAGGATGCTCTGCTCCAACCCTGGCCATACGCTCAAAATACCTCTTCTGTAGCGTAGGGAACCGGGGTACTACAACAGTGGCTGGGGGGTCCTAAATGTCAAATCTCTTTCAGGTACTTGCACGTTACGAGTTTCCGAAGCTGACAAGGAACCCTAAGTTCACAGAGAATTTAGAGGTTGACAAGGAAACCCAAGTCTGGAACTTATCTCAGACACAGAACGGGAAACCCAGGCAACCAAAATACACTTGGGCTTCCTCAGGGCACTGTTTCATCAGCTTGTTTTGTTCGCATCGGCATTGGCAGAAGGAATTATAGGTGCAGGGCACGAGGTCAGGGAAATTAAACAAGTGTCTAGAAGACAGTGTCAGGTGCTCGGCAGCCGACCAGGACGATGAAGAGTGACCATTTGCTCCTACTCAGCACCAATCCCCCGTCCTCACGCAGGAAAACACTCGCATCAAAGGGGAAAATGAGTCAAATCTGCTTTAGGGAACAAGGCGACCCAAGGGAGGTGTCAGCTCACAGAGGTCAGATACTAAATTTAATGAGACCTCAGTTCCGATCTGATGCAGAAGATTCCGTGCCAACTTTTAACAAAATCTGTTAATCACGGTAAGAATACCCAGGCTCTTCTCTTATCTCGGCATGTCTCCACCTCTTGAAAATCTGTTTTCCTCCAAAAGACGACATTTGCGTTTCTGACTAACAAATGCCGTCCCACGTTTGAACTACCTATTCCCCAAAGAGCATTTAAGATATTTTAGCTTTACGCTGACAGTCACTTCCTGCCTGTTTACACGGTCACAGCATTCACATTTTAATGCTTCCAAATGAAGATGAAAAGTAAGTAGATATAAAGTTGCATTAATTAGTCTTTTTTTCTTTTTTTGCACCTGCACAACCATATCTTCATCTATTTTTTTCCCCCCTCCAATTCACATCAAGCATCTTTTCAGCAAAGACAGACCAGCTTCCCACGTTCAACGTTCATTTAGCAGTGAGGCCTGACATGACCACACCGCGGCTCAGCAGACTACAGCGGTGTTTCTGCTCCGCGCACACTGTCTGCACTTACACGAAGGTTGTACTTAACATCTGTGGCAATCCCCTCTGTCACTCAGAATTAAAATAACAAAAAAGCAGACTCCTGGCCCCAAGGTGGGAAAAAGCACTTCTTCCAGTTTTCCCACTTGCCCCTCGAAACACTGCGACAAACACACACGAGGAAAAAGAAGTCAGGAGTAGTGTTTGACGTGTGTACCACGCTCTTTCACCCCCAGGTGGCTTCAGGGCACGTAGCTTAAGCACTGAAAACCAGCCTCGAGGTACAACATGTGAGTGCACTTGCTTAACACAGGTGTGACCCCGACAAAGAGAGATTTTTACTGCCAAATCACAGACAGGGAAGACAGATCATGAATCGCAAAGACTGCAACGTGCAACCCAGCAGCGTTTGCAACGCAGGATGTGAAAGCTACGGCCAAACGAGACCGACTTTCAAATCTCATCTCAGAGCGACCACATTCCTGTTCTAAAGCAAGGGGAAAAAAACCAGATATAAATACTTTTCTCTGATCTTTAAGTATGAGGGGAGAGAGCAGGAAGAGGAGGGCACCCATCCCTGTGTTAGTCTCACTCTGTCACGCGACTTTACAGATCCTCGGGAACACCGTCGCCTTTTTGACCCTCGCTTCGCTTTTCTCTCCCAGACCCGAGCGCCACCAGGAAGACATGAGCGGATCGGAAACTCACCTAATTCTGTGGGCTTCAGCAGCTCGTCCAGGGTTGTGTAGAAGGGAAGTTTCACCAGCCGGACTTCGCCCTTGGCGACTTTGGGCGGCAACCTTCCCAGTCCGTTAAGGTATTTCCCATAGAGCGCGGGATAGTCAATATTAGTAGCAGAGATAGAAGTCCGAGCCATGGTGCTCCCGCGGTCGTAGGACGAGTGTATGGAGAGCGCCTCGGGAGAGCGGTGCTGCTGCGGCGGAGGCTGCGCGACTTCAGAGCTCTTCTTGGCGTAGCGAGTCTCATAGAGCTCCTTGATTTTCTTGAAAACTTCAGGGCTGCAGTCAAATTGGACCAATTGCAATGCTCTGGTGACTAGTTCATGTTTAAGTCCGCTTTTACTCCTGCCAACAAAACCCAGCAACATCTGAAGATCTGAGACTCGGAAACTCATCACCATGTTCTAGGGGATAAAAAATTAAAGACGGTCTTACAGTTATCAAAATGCAAAGTCTCAGCTCACGCTATACTCTATAACTGGAACTCAAAATAATTTAGAAAATCCCTTCTAAGACAGGTGCCAAACCTGTTCATATCAGCTGTTATTCACCCGATGAGCAGCCCAGTCCTTAGGTACTTGTTTGAGCAAAGAAAATACAGAGGAGACCATCGACTGAACTACCATAAAAATCAGAGACGCGCCACAACAGCCATTGAATCACGCAAAAATAATCTGTGACAAACGCTAAGCAGCCTCGAGACAGGTCAAGTGGAAGCAAGTGAGACGGCAAAGGAAAACATCCCAGGCAGCAGGTCCCACACGTCAAACAGCACGGCGGCTCCGCCACCACAGAAGCTCAATGCATCCAAACGTTGCAGGCACCTTTGGATAAGAGAGCTACGCTAAAAGACTCGTCGGGAAGGGTACTGGCGTAAGGCAAAGGTAGAACGGGATGTGAATTGGAAGGCAGGCGACGCTTAAGCAAACTGGGGACACCAATCCTTCCATCTGCCATCTCTATGTCATCTGTCTGGACAAAAAAACCTGCAGAAACCTTCCTAGGTATCAAGGTTCTTAAAAAACCCACAAATCCTGTACCTTAGAGTATGGAAAGATATCAAAAGACTATTAAAGAGAGTAATGCGTTCCTGTGAGAACAATGCCTGCAGACTCCTGTCTGGGTGCTTTGCCAAGCACTCCCCCGCGATCACAGCCAGTCGCTGCCTTTGCTGTTGCTTCAGTACTATCAAAACACCGAAATCGATAAGCAGTAAAAAAAACCCAAAAAACTATGTCCATCTTCAAAAATTTACTCTCTTGCTGCTGTGATAACTCCAGTGGCCTGTAACTGCCGGCCCACACCGCGCTGCGCAGCCACTCTGCCTCACACGGAGAGCCAGAAATCATTTCTATTCAAATGACAGTTAGAGGCTGGTCAGGTTGATATTTCAGTTGTCTCTCATGACCAAGCAGCCTTTGAGCACAAGACAAGCTTATCAAGCACACGGGTTTGAAAATCCGAGCTGCCCTGAAAGCATAACTGACAGGTGCCCACACACATTCCCTCGGCATCCTTCCTGGTTTGTGGAAAACACGGTAATGCAAGAAGAAACGCCAAGCTAAAATCACAGAAGCAGAGAGCCAGCAGGTCTCTTTTCCCTGCCCTATACTCCATTCTTATTTGGGGATTAAATAATAATTATCAAGAAAAAAAAAAGCACAGAAGTCAGATTTCTATGGAAGCTAACAGTAGTCTTGCAATTTTCTGGAATAAAACAGTTAAGTGGTTATTTATTTGTTTTAAATTAAAAGAGCTACTACTGACTCCAGAAACACTTAACGGCTGCTTTAGCACGTGTGGGAATTAGACTACAGAGAAAATGCATTTTATTTTATCCTTTTTCATTAAATCTGTCATTTAATCTGGAAGCCCAAGAGATGTTACACAAACATCACTGACTGGAGTTAAAATTTTTGGTAGTGGCAAAGTACCTTTGATGAGAACAGGGGAAAAAAAGGCAGTTAAGTTTAAGGAGGGGAGAAAGGGCGTTTAACTGCCAAAAAGTTGGGATTCAAGAGATCTGCATCCGTATTTCTGCTTCACCAGGTACCACCTGCGCAATCTTGGAGAAATCTAGTTTTATGTGTCTCGGTTTTCTTCAGCTACAAAATGGAGAGCGTCTCATCCTCTCTGAGGCATTCTGAGGATAAGAAGCATGTTTGCAAGATAAATACATCACGGCAGCGGGTACCGGGGAACGGAGCACACGGGTATCCCTGCGCTTGCTGCTCCCACACCACCTCCCTCACTCAGGACTTTTGGGGCGGGAAGCTGCGT
>NW_009729699.1:0-298 GCF_000703405.1 Apaloderma vittatum | reverse complement strand
CTGTGACAGAAGAACAAACTTCATGCAAAGAGATCCCGTCGCTGAGGTTCCACACAGAGAGATCACGTTAACTCCTAAGATCGTTAACACCAACGTCTGTTCCTCCCCGTGAGGAAGGCTGGCATGTGAACAGCAAGGAGCTCACCGGGGGCAACCACGATGCCCTGGGGGCACACCACCTCCTCCTCCTCGGGGCTCCCGGGCTCAGCTCGACCCCAGGAGGGGCCCGGTGCAGGGCGAGGGCAGTCGCAGCTCTAGCGCCTCCTAGAACAAACCTCCTCTGCATCTCGTTTTTGCA
>NW_009729698.1:1431-1679 GCF_000703405.1 Apaloderma vittatum | reverse complement strand
TGCCTTAGGTGCAGCGAGTGCGATGAGGAATAATGGAGCTCCCTGATGGGAGAGTTAGTTCCAAAAATCTACTTAGGAAAGAAGCAGTGACCTTGAGAAAGTTGGACGCAGAGACGCAGCTGCGCCCTCGAATGGAAGCAATTACTGAAATTGCCACCAGCGTGTGTGTGCCTGGGGTGGCACAAACATTGCTCGCTCTGTGCTGCCGAGCGCCGGCGGTGGACAAGGGACCCGTCCAGGGCCACAGA
>NW_009729698.1:1066-1305 GCF_000703405.1 Apaloderma vittatum | reverse complement strand
GTCCCGTGGGCAGCAGGGGAAGGAACGCAGGTTGCTGCCCCCCATCGCTGCCAGGGAGCTCCTTTCCCAAAATCCCCCAAATCGCAGCAGATCTGAGGCCGACGGCTCATCGGCTGTCAGCGGAAGGGATTAAGGAAGAGATTAAGAGGGAAAGCTTTTAAACACAAGCTGTCTGGGGACAGGCAATTGCTCGGCAGGAGCAGCAGCTCACAGCGGGCCCAGGGGTGGGGCCGGCCACC
>NW_009729698.1:425-692 GCF_000703405.1 Apaloderma vittatum | reverse complement strand
GTACCTGCTGCCCCTTGTCCTGTCCCTGGCCATCCCTGAGCAGAGCCTGGCTCCGTCCTCCTGACACTCCCCCTTTCCATATTGATAACCAGGAGTGAGGTCACCCCTCAGGCTCCTCTTCTCCAGCTGCAGAGCCCCAGCTCCCTCAGCCTGGACGTGGTCACCCTGCAGCAGCAACTGCAGCTCCGGGGTCACCGTGAAACACAGTTCAAAGTCCGCCGTGAGGATGGAGACCTGTGGGAGCGACAGCGGGAGCGGAAAGCAGAG
>NW_009729698.1:0-297 GCF_000703405.1 Apaloderma vittatum | reverse complement strand
GCCACACCCGGTTCCTGCTGTGAGAGGGGTCTCCTGGGACGAGGATGCTGCCAGAGGCAAGAAGGGGCGGGAGGAGGACGCTGGGGGGTCTGGTATCAATGGAAACCTGTCAGAGAAGGTTGCGTAAAGCCGTCTGAGCTGGGGTTGGCAGGCACAGGTAAGGGTGTTCCCTGGCCACGACACCACCGGGATCGGTGCCACAAAGCAGCATCCAAAAGTCAAATTAGTGCAATTTCAGACGGTTCGAGGTTCAGTCCAGGCCAACTCAGCACAAGTTTTGGCAAGAAGACAAGTGCT
>NW_009729697.1:23252-24554 GCF_000703405.1 Apaloderma vittatum | reverse complement strand
TATATATAAAAATATATATATAAATGCATATATACATATATATGTGTGTGTCATATATTGCAAACAATGTGCCTGCAGGCAGCTGCTGACATGGGCATCTCTCCCATGGGAAAGAAAAAGGAGCCAGACCCTGACCAGAAGGGAGAGAAGGATACAGAAGTCAAGTAAGAAAATTAAAGAGAAAAATAAAGGGGGACTGATTGGCAGCTGGAGATCTTGGGGCACAAATTGTTTTCCTCCTCATTTTTTCTCCTGTTTCCCCACCTGCGTGTCAGCCTGGCTGAGCTCTTGCCCATTTCTTGCTGCCAACTTACTTTGCTGCAGCCTGTTGCACTTCTCCCGTGCCCGGGAACTTCCTGCGTGGCCGCAGCAGGAGAGCAATAGTTAAATTTGAGGGTGCTGCTGGCAGCTGGCTCCCTGTGAAGCAGCACCATCACTATTGAGGAAGCTGACTGTGGGGAAAAAAGAATTGCAGGTTTTTGAGTCCCAAAGCCCTCCCTCCCACAACTGTTCACATAAATCTCACCTCCTGCTCCCAGGGATCTCCTGTCTCCTCTCGCTGCTCGCTCCAGAAAGGGTGATGGCGATTAGCCCAGCTGCAGCTCTTGCTTTTTCAGGATGCGATATTAGACAGTAATTTGATTCAATTGGCTGAAAAAAGCCTGGAGAGCTGCAGAACCAGACTGTGATAAAGCTGTGAGCATCTGCAGCCCCCTGCCCTGTCCCCAACGGGGATTGCCTTTGGCCAAGGGCCCCAGCAGAGATGCTGGGTGCTGCAGAACGTCATCTGGGCAGGCCTGGGGCCACGGAGAAATGCTCCGGAGCTCTTTAAAAGTGGATAATAGTTGTAAACTGCCTTTTATTTTCTGCTCCTCCACCCAGGAAAAGTTAAGAAGAATCTCATTTTGAAAATGAAATTGTGGGGAAATGATGTGTCTAAGCAATACGCACTAATGCTCTGAGGGTTCATCCTGACAAGGACCTTATGTATCCCGATCTATTTGTAAGAAGTCCTGTCCATGTCGTACGTGGCTGCCTTGAGATTGGCTCAGGAATTGACTGTTAGCTCAGTCGGTTAGAGCGTGGTGCTGATAACACCAAGGCTGTGGGTTCGATCCCCGCTTGATCCCAATGTGTTGTCTGATCTAGTTGAGAGGCATCCCTGCCCATGACAGGGAGGTTGGATTAAATGATCTCTGAGGTCCCTTCCAGCCTAGGCCATTCTAGGATTCTATGATTAAGGCCAGAGCCTGGGGAAACAATCTTTTTAATCTCATTCATACTTTGAAGAAGGCAGCGTTT
>NW_009729697.1:19158-23239 GCF_000703405.1 Apaloderma vittatum | reverse complement strand
GTTTTCAAATCAGGACCAGGCACGGGCACAGCCCAGTTACTGGGAATCTCATCCTACCGTAGAATTATTAATTTTCTTCCATAACTATTCATTATCTTCCCTTTTTTGTGTGTTTGTGTTGGGGGAGGTGCTTTCTCCCTTGTGCTATTGGCTCAGCACCGGCAGCCCTGTCCATAAGACTGACGCCACATTTTTCTTCTGGCCACTGAAATTTAATCTTGGGCTCAGACAGAGCATTAGCAACCACCTGTGTGCGAACATGCCGTTTGTTTTATTGCGGTGCGGAGGCAGATGCCTCATACACTGCTGGGTTACATGGTTCCCCCATCAGATCTATTATTAAAGATACTCCCGCCACAGAATTCATTAAGAAATGTGTTCCCCAGCTCCTTCCCGCTTGGCCCTGCCTCTTTTAAAATGGAACCTTTTAATTTGAGTGAATCTTTAATTGATTCTGTCTCCTTTCATGCTCTCCCTACAAAGCGCTGTTCCCCAGGTTCCTTAGGATGAGGAGTTATTTGATCAGGTTGAAATGTGGATTTGTAGTTGTGGAATTGATCTAATCTGGTTGATGCAGCTGCAGGATTTGATTGCCTGCTTGTAGCAGGGACGTGGAATCATAAAAGAGTGAGAGAGCGGGAGGTCCAGGGTTTTCTCGGTCTGTACTGCTCCTCTCCAATGGATTTAGCACCTGGGGCCGTAATGGGAAGGCCTCACTACTGGGTTGGTTTGCTTCTTTTCTGAGGGTGATGCTTCATTTTCAGCTGTGCATTTTTTTTAGTGCTAGAGCTCTCCATGCAACAGGATATGGGGAGGAACGGGGAGTCGGAGGAGAGTGTTTAGCAGCAAAAGTTAATCCGTGGGGACTTTTTGGAGCGGGGGTTTAATGGCTACTTTTAGGTCCTGATCCTATTTCGGAGAAACAAACGCCCACAAGGGTGGAGCTTTTTATGTCTGGAGGAATGAACCAAGTTGGGGAGCCGAGATGAGCCGGAGTGTGGTGAGACACTCTGGATTTGTGGGCTTTGGGGTTTCGTCTCCAGCTGGGTGATCTGCAGGGCTGTGATGCCACTGCAGTTAAAAACACCTGGCTGCCAGCCTGATCCAGGCAAAGCGTGGCTGAGCGGGCAAACCGTCAGATGTGCCACAGTGTGCCGTGACAGGGACAAAATCCCTTTCCTGCCCAGACCACAGCGCCTTCCTGCAAACTCTTTCTTGTCTGACAGCGGAGATGGAGGAGGTGTCTACAGCTGATAAACGAGAAATCCTGCCTGTTCTCTTACTTCCCCTCGCACAGCTCTCCTAGACATCTCCTAACCGCAACACCATGTTCATCAAACCGCTCTACAGAGAAGCATCTTCCTTGCTTCTCATCACCTCTGGCTTTGCTCTGCTCTCGCATCTCTGCGAACGGCAGTGTGGGCTACTCCTGATTTACACCAATGGACATGAGATCTGGGCCCCAACCACACTTTACTTCAAGCGCTTCCAGACCAAAATGAGTCATCTCAGCTCCAGGCTCCCGCCCCGGAGTGAGCTGGTACCTTTGCAGCACCCCTGGCCTGCTCCCATTCCTGAAATGCTGAAGACTTTCCTCAAAATCTCCCCCGCAGGGTGTTTTTCCCCAAGGAGACCTGCCCCGGGTGTGTGACCTTGGGGAACAGGGTAGTGAGATGCCTGTTTACAGCCCCTGGGCCAACAGGTGCTGCCTTTAATGCTCTGCCACAATTTCTCCATCCTTCACAGTTGCCGCCCTCTCCCTGCTCTCTCGCTGCTGGGTGGTGCAACAGGGTTTGTGGGAGCAATCCCTTTTGGGGGAGCAACACAGCCCAGTTGCATCAGGTCTCTCCCCTCCAGGACATGGAGGCTCGGATAAACTACCATAACCAGCCTCAGCCTGGTGGAGCTGGGCAAGGGGATGGATTTTCCAGTCAGTGAGTGGCTGTGACCCCATTAAGAAGCACTCGAAACCAGCCCCCGGTGCTCCAGAAAGGCTCCTGTGTGCTCCTGTATCCTCGCACTCCTTCAGGAGAGCCGTGACCAAAGATGCAGGGCTCTGCCTTCAATTCCCCCAGCTCCCCAGGAGCAACATCGGGGCACAGACAAGTCCCCTCCACTTGACAGGACTAGCAGCGTTTGCCCCCCATTTGGGAGGAGACGGCGGGATGAGACATGGGCCGTGGGAGACTTAAACTAGACTTAAAGCCCAGGCTTGGCTCCGTGCATGATTCTTGTGAAAGCCCTCATCTGCTGAAGAGCTTATCCAGGGTAGGTGGACAGCACAGTGGAAAACAGTGCAGCTTTCGTGCTGCCGGATCCAAATTACCATCTGTGTTTAAGAGCTCGGCTACTATAAACATGAGTGGTGAAACCTGGTTAACTCACGCTTTTGGTGTCTCTGGGAGTGCTGGCAGCTGAAATGTGCACCTGGTTGTGCTGGTCCTGGCTCTGGGAGTGGGAAGACGGGGGTGCTCCAGCCTCCTTTACTTTTAGGTGCCATCAATACAGATAAAACAAGACTTTGCGGCTGATTTAGATGGAATTTGACCAGCAACACCGCTCCCAGCCTGATGTTGTACCTCCTTTCCTCTCTGCTTGTATTCCCACCTTCAAATGTTTTATGGATTATGCAGCTCTTGCCAAAGGATTTGAGTTTGAAACCATACTATATTTTGGCCCGCAAAGATGTTGAATGAACGTTTTAAAACTCTGAGTCATTAAAACTGGCCAGGAGAACCTAATGAATGTTATTTACTGTGCTTCTCAGCTCAGCTAAAACCCAGCTTTTTCTTCTCCTGCTTTCTATACTTTTCTTTTGAAAAAACAGCAGCCAAAATTGCCTGGAAAGCATTCCTTGCTAGAGACAAACTGGATCGGTAAGTGGAAATGTCATTTTCTAAGAATCTCCACCACTGCTTTGAGGTAACTTCATTTTTTTGTTTGATTGCTCTGATTCAAAAGCTTTATCTTCTAGGCTATCTCAAAAAAAGGAAATTTAGTGGCTGCAGGTAGCATTTAAAAGAAGAAGAAAAAAAAAAGGCTTCCAAATCCTGATCTTTTGATGACAGTCTCTTCAGAAGGCTGCCTAGGTGGGCTGGCTCCTGGGCTCTTGCTCTGGCTGGGCAGCGCTGCTGAGCTGAAAGCAGTTACTCCCCATTCCTATAATGCCAGATAGGTCAGAATAGGGCCCCCCTACCTTTAATTTCTGTTTGTGTTGCCGAGCTTAGCCTTGGAAATGGAAATCTGACTTGAAAGGAAACTACTTACGATTAGAGGCTGTGAAAAAAAAATAATCTAATGAGTTGCTGCTTTTAATTCCACATCTGAAAGGCAATCTATTACTGTCTTTTATCACTTCTGTCTCCTATTAGAGAAGCAATCTCATGCTGAGACTCTTTCAACACCCAGGCAGTTAATATACATTATAATTATTGCCTAATGTATGAATAGCCTGTGTACCCGAGTTCTCTGTTCATTTTTACTCGACTCCTAGAAAGTCCATGCAGTACGTAAGTAGGGCTGGAGTAAGCATCTCTTGAGATTGATGAAGGTTGTATTTTAAGTTATTTATTTTTTTTCATTGCACTATTGCCTCAGAGGCTCTGTTTGAGACCAAATGCAGAATATTCATGTAGGAAGAGATGATTCCTGGCCCAGAGGTTACAGAGAGACAGGTAGAGGAGGGAAAGGAAGGGGAGAAGTCCCAAGAGATCAGCAAGGGATGGTAGTGAGGACATCCTCTGACTGTGAGCTTAGGAGGTCTGGGTTTATGGTGGACTTCCCAGTGCTGTTAAAAAGCAAAAAGAAAAAAAAAAGGTGAAATTTTAAAAAGGAAAACGTTCCCAAAATTTCATTTCAGCCCAAGCAAAAATGGTTTTTTGCCCTTGATTTATAAATCTATGCTCATCTTCAGGTTATTTAGCCAGATTTAAAGCAGAATGTAGAAGCGAAAAGACGGGTATTTTCCAAGCAGCATTCTCCGCCTGCAGACTGTCAAAGTGAAACCTTCCTCCTCACACTCCTGGAGGGGGGGTTTGATTTTGCCTTGGGGCCCCCAGCTGAGGTCTTGCTGCCGCAAGGG
>NW_009729697.1:0-19144 GCF_000703405.1 Apaloderma vittatum | reverse complement strand
GCCTGTCGGGGCCCGGACCCGCGGACCACCCCCGCCATTAAACCCCAACCCCTCCATGACCCGGCACGTGGGTTTTCAGACAAGCCAGAAGCTCACAGCAGGTTGTGAAGATCCTTTATTCCTCACTACATGTTGGGGGCAGCTTGATGCAATGATGTGTTTTTGGTGTAGCAATGAGTACCGGGCAGCGTGACACAGCTTTATCCCCTGAGCTTTCATCTGAACCTTCTCTCCAGGCTATTTACAAGCTCTTGCTTCTCTCTTTTCCCCATGGCAGCTTCCCTCAGGACCATCCACACCCAGGGATGATGTGGACCCCAGACTTGGTCAATAAACCACCCTGTGAACCACCATCGCTGGGGGACTGAGGTCTGGGTTGTTCCTTCCAGCCCATGGAGAGCTCAGATCATCTCTGCCAGGAGCCTGCATTGGTCACAACACCAAGGCCAACTGGAGCAGCCCAAACTCACAGGGTAACTTATTTGCCCCTTCCTAAAACTCTTAGAGTGCTGTTAATTATTTACAAGCCTTAACACTTAGGGCCACGCGGACCCAAGGATAGAAAGGCATTAAAATTCCACTTGATGCTCACCAGGCCTGACTAATAAAATAATGTCCAACAAGGACATCAATTAGCCGCCGATTCGCTAACGCTTTGCGAGGCTAATGACAGCTGGAGCGAGGAATTTGAAACCCGAGTCGTTTCTCCAGCCTGCACCGGGGTGCCATGGATAAAAGGTTAGTCATGTGTACCAAATGCAGCGTGAGCTCCTCCATTATTTATGTGTGTCAAACAGACAAGGAGCGTTTCAATGCTTGCAGTCACTCTATGGTAATTTGTATTATATAAACAGATATAATCTGGTCGTTAATACACATAATTCTGAGTGAGCTGACAGTAATGAATCTGGAGTATTTTATGCCCTTGACTTGTTTCCTTGCTAAATAACTGTCCATATTAATAAGAATTGATATACTGTCGCAAGCAGCGTATGGAAGCATAACGGGGTTCATGGTGGACTCAAGGTAAGTAATTTTGTTCTTTGCTTTTTGTCCTGAAGTGTTCAGCCAGGGTTTATCTATACATGGATGGGAATTGGACTCCTCTTTCACCAGGCCAAGGTCTTTTCTGTTTACTGGCTCAGGACTGCTCGCATTGCAGCAATCGTTGCTTGACACTGCACGTCCCACATCTCTGGCTCTGGTAAGCTGGGTTGGGCTCATTGGCTTTCCTGTTCCTTTCCACCTCTTGGGAGAATGCCTTCATTAATAGTTAATAACCAAGGTTGTTTTGTTGGGCTATTTTTTTTTGTAGTGATGTAACAGGCATTTTCTGGGAAACCAGAGATGGGTGTGCATGGACAACCTTTAGAGACTTGTCTCACCACGACTGCACAAATACATCAGATCTGTGCTGCTTTCCATAGATTTGCTTCTTTCGTAAGGTGCTGGAAGTTGAAGACACCAACTGGCATGCTCCTCTGTCCATGCACCGTGAGTGGAGCAGCTCAGCTATGGACTGTTGTGCCCACAGGACGTGTTTACATGGGCTGATTTCCACGCAGTTGCCGTGGAAATGGGGACAGATTTGTGGATCGACAACAGGATGGCTGCAGTCACACAGAAGTGCTATGAAGCGTCAGTCCTTCTCACCTTGAAAAGGGGATCTGCATGGGAAAGTGACTCGGTCACGGAGCAGAGTGGTGTCTTGTCCTGGAAGCCAGCCCGGCCACGTGCTCATTGAGCTGTCTTGGGCTCACCCTTCCTCTGGACCTGTCTCCATCAGTAAAAGTTTTGGTGACTAACTCTGCCTTCCTGGCAACTCTGAGCATCCCTGGAGGACTGAAGCTCTGCTAAATAGCAGGGAAGAGGCTGAGGATAATTTATGTGAAGTTTCTAAGCTGGCTTTGCAATAAACAATCTCTGCTAACAAACCCAGATGAAGTGGGTTTGGGAGTGTCCAGCTGGAAGGGCAAACGCTTGATCCCACAGCGAGTCTCAAGCCCAGGAGCTGTAGGGGAGTGTCAGCAAGATCCTGTCCCACCCAATGCCCTGGTCCTTCTTGCTGCTCCAAGCACAGTGTCCAGCAATAACAGCATGGGCCCCTCGTGAGATTTAATCTCCAGGATCCAGGAAGCAAATCCCACTGCTCTTTATGAGGACAGGAAAGATCTGTTTGCCAGTGGTACGACTGGCTCCTATCTACTAGTGGAGATATGGGAGAGATTTACCGTAAGGCTACTCCCAGTGTTTTAGGTGTTGCGTTACCTGTGCTTACCTAACATACTTCTTGACCATGCTGCTGTGTGGAAACTACCAGCATAGCTCGTGTCAACAAAGCAGCAACAGGAAGTTTCAAGGTGAAAGCCCAGCACTGACAGTTCTGCTTAGCTGCAGCTTGTACAAACCCACTTATTTAACAATATGTAGCCTCTGTCTAATGATCACCCTGGTTACCACTGGAGTGAAAAGTATGTTGTCAGCCCCATATGATATAACCTTACCATCTGGCTGGTTTCAAAGGACACACACCCAAAATATTGCTTTTACATTGCTGCCTTTTCTACAGGGTTATTGCTCCCCACATAGAAAACAAGAAGTTTCCCTGTACTATATAAAAAAAAAGCTGCAATCGCCCTAATTCTCTTGGCTGTTTCCTGTTTTTTGTGCCCTTTTGCTTCCCATATGGATGATCTATAGATCCTACCTTCTGATTTATCTTCACTGCCTTCAGCTTTCCTGTTCACCATTTGTTTCATAAAGGGTATTTGTGTTGCCCTCCTGGTGAGGAAGGGGTTATTGTTTTAATCACTGCAATAGTCTCTCAGTTGTCAGATCGTGGCTTTTGGTCAATATGGAGAAATATTCTTCAGTATTCCCCAGTTGTCATTCTAGGGGTTGGTATTTATTTTCTGTTTAAATTCATAACTGATTTGGCTCATGATTGTTTTTGGGTTTGTAACAGCAGCCTGGGAGAACAGCAAGGCAACATCGTCCTGGGTTTGATGTTATTCCGTCTGCACATAACAAATGTTCTCAAGTGGCAATCACTTCCTACCTAAGCTACTGTGCATTTTTAGTCCTGTGATCAAATTCTCTGTATCTGCCAAGAAAAAAGGTCTAATACACAATTCTCCTCTGTTGGATGTATGAGTTCTTTTGAGATAGGAAATAATCACCATCATCTTTACAAATACGGAGGCTGTTTCAGCACTGGAGGCAGCTTTCCTGCAGAATTCGCTCTGTTCGAAGCTTTCCTGTGACAATCTGGCCCTTTCCTCTCCTTGCCTTTGGCATCTGCTCAGGGAGATGTTCAGATGGTTCACAGGTTTGATTTTGTGCTCCATTGCAGACACTGCTTGGTCTATGTTGTGCTTTCTATTTTAGATGATTGAGCTATCACTTTTCAGGTTAATTTACTACAGAGTCCAATGACCTGGTTGGTCATAATCCTATTTCTAACAGTTCTCCATCTTGTCCCCACTGCAGCCTTCCTAAAAGCCGTGATTTTAACGCTCCAATCAGCTTCCCACCAGGTTTCCATCTTTCCAGCTAGGCCAAATTTTTGCCTGTACAACAGTGATTCCTTGTTTATTTGCCGGCACCAACCTTTCATGGATTTGTGATGAAAGAACTTCTCCCTGCTTCTTTCTTTGCTTTGATTAATTTTGTTCTCAGCATCTTCATTATGTGCTAAATGAGTTTCCGTTTGTCCTCTCTTTGCACCTTTCCCTTTTGTTGTTAGTCTAACACCTCCCTGCCTAAGGCAGCCTGTCTTTGCCTCAGAAAATTGGTTTCTAATTTGGGAAGGAAGCTACTAAAATCCTCCAAACCCTCTCAAGGAGAGGCAAGATAAGTGCTTTGCAAACAACACCCATCTTGCCACTTCCATGGTCAGTTTTCCCATCAAACACCTTCTGGTTTTCTTCGAGGGATCTCCAAAAGCTCCTCTGAGCACCCTTCCAGCATATTTTCAAGTGATGTGGCCTAGGAAACATGAGAAAGGCTGTGATTTAGGGACATTGGGGCTGGTGTTGAACTGCAGCTGGGCTCCTGGCTTGGTGGTGTACCTGCTGGAGCCACCATCACAAGGTAGCCATGGCTTTTTTTGGAATGGATGTGACCCCTTGGAAAGCAGGTTTGGCTTGCTAAAAACACGAGCCAATAGAAAAAGATTTTGCTCTGCTGGGCTAAGGATAGGGTGAGACACTGTAGTCAGGAGAGGGAGACAGGGAAAAAAGGAACAATGTTCCTTCTGCAGCTTGTTTACTGCAGAATGCCCAGCCCCAGTCCTCCCAGTGACTAGCCTTCTTGCAGGATCCAGCTGTCTTCCTGGCAGAGCCAAAAACCCTTTTGTGGGTGGGCAGGGTTTCGTTTGGCTTTATAACTGAAATGCATTTAATTTCATGGTGTTTGTGCCCTTGCCTCTGTCCCAGGTGTGTCCTGTGCACAGGATGTGAGTCTTGCCAGCCCCTCCATCACACTCCACCACCTGCAAGTGCAGGGAGAAATTTTGTTGTTTTCACACTAAGAACTTAAAGACAGAGGTGAACTCCTTATGTTTCTTGTTGTCGTAGTGGGTGTTTTGTTGTTGTTTGTTTTTTTTTTTTTTTTTCTCTGAAAAGTCATTTCCTCTCTTCTGGACAGAAATTATAATGTGGGATGATCCCGACTGACCATCCCATTGATTCTAACTGCCATTCAGAAAAATGCTTCCTCTCCCTCCCGGACCGTAAGCATCTGTAAGAGTCATACTCATCAACAAACAGTCCAGCAGATGCAAAGCATCCCTTGGAAAACACAGTGAGATCTGCACACATGCTTAGGTGCTCCACTGAACCGGGGCCTCTCTAAACAAGAAGAGACCATTAGTTTTGGCTCATTACCTTAACCCTGATGACTGTTCAACCCCACTCCTCCCGCCACTTTCTGTAAAATAAACTTAGAAATGAGCCATCTTTGCAGCTGTGACTAGTAATAAATCCAATTAATTTCCATGTCTTTAGTGATAATATATGCATTAGATGTGTCAGTGCTGCCTTTTTGTTTCCTTTGTGGAAAATCTTGTCACAGAGATTCCCTTCTAATTAGAATGGGAATTTGCTCCTTTGTGGATATATTCCTCCACGAAGCCACTTAGTGAGATGCAGCATCTTCAGTCCCGGGGAGTGTTGTTACTGCTTTTTTTACTTCTTTTAAAATGCATATGACAGTTAATATCACAACAAATTCATACGTCCCCTGCTAATGTAAGGGTTAAGGAGAAAAACTTCCACTTTGTCCTGTGAAGATGTCACCAAACAAAGCAGGAACCAAAGGCACAGATGCACTTCTCTTTGAAATCTGCATAGTAATTACTGTTTACCCTCCTTCCTCCTTCGCGGATGACACTAGTACAAAGGGTACAGTAAACAGCTGTGCGGGATTCATGGTCAGATCCATTAGCAGAATTAAGTATTTCGGCTGCGTGGAAGTCTCGTTTAAGGCTGAGTAACAAGCTGAGAGGAAACCCAAGCAGGTCATGTCTGTGTAGCAGTTTTTTAGAAGTATTGTGTGCTCTTCTTGATTACAGGGAGATCAGAGCCCCAGTACAGATGGAAGGGCAAAGTGCACAGGCTCCAGCAAAGCCTTTGAAAGTTTATCAGCCCTTGTACTCCAAAACTGCCCATAGGTGCCCCATATCTGTCTGTCAAAGAGCGTAGCCCGCTCAAAACAGGAGTCCAAGAATACTTGTGCAGACCTCAAGGCACCATGTGCTCTGTAGATAGAAGAAGAAGCTGGAACTTGAGTCCTGTGCAGAAGCAACTTTTAATTGTGTCTCATCCATAAGAAAAATCATCCTAGAAGCCAAATTTACATGAACAAACTGCTACCAACCTCCTTTCCCCCTCCAGCTGCCCCACGACTAACCTTTTTTCTCCACCCTTACCAATAACACAAACTCCCAGCTCCATTCTCTGAGATTTCCCAGAGCACCATGGATGCTTTTCTTTCTGCCTATCTCTCGTGTTACATCCAGGAATGGCTATTTCTCCTTGCAAAGGTTATCTATGTTTGAAGCCTCCTCCCCACGGACAGAATCATAAGGTCTCTGATGAGGAACAGCAGGTCTTTGTTCATTCTCAATGCATGGGGCTGTAAATCCTCTGAGGGTGACCAGGGAAACCAAGAGCTTGCTGCCCTCATAAATCTCTCGGGGTGGCTGCTGTAGCAGTCACGTGCTCTCCACGGGCTGCAGGTTTCCGATGGTCTCTGCAATTGTAGGATAAGAAAATAAGCCAGTGCATATGCTAGGGGACAAGAACGAAAGATGATTTTGAGTCACGTTAGTTAAAAGGTCACCTGGATAAGTTGCTGGGGGTGGTTGGGAAAGACTAGAGGGTGTAACAGCCTTTGGAGTTTTCCTCTGCTTCTTGCCTAAGCCAGTGTTGATGTTTACATGTAGATGTGGTGCTCAGGGACATGGTTTAGTGGTGGACCTGGCAGTGCTAGGTTGGACTCGATGATCTTAAAGGTCTTTTCCAACCTAAATGATTCTATGATTCTGTGATCATCTAGGCTTTGTGCGTTAAGCTAGAAGTGCTGGCAAAACCCCTGCTGTGGTAAACCCGGGGCTGCACCTACGTTTAGGGTTCGTGCACCCACTTGGAAATGACCTGTGATCTGGGAATGGTGGGAAAGGTCTGAGCAGACCAGCACAACCCAGCCAGCACCCTATGGTCTGGATGTGGCTCTTGGGCTGGCTCCATCCTCTCCCCACTATTTATCTTGCTCTGGTTTCAGAGCAGGATGGGAGAGTACATAAAACAGCCTCTGGGCAGTGAGTGACACCCAGGAACCAAACCCTTGTTTTTGTACGAACGCTCACCATCCAGTCCTTCCCAGTGCTGTGACCCTCTCAGATATGCTGTGGTTAATACCTGTCCGTGAAAGATAAAGCTCTTGCCTCATCCCAGCGGTGCAAGAGTGCTGTGTTTGTCTCTTGCAATGCAGTGGGGTAAGTCTGAGAGCTCGTTGCACCAGGATGTCATCCTTTTGTAAAAGCTGGAGAGTCATCTGCCGAACCAGCACACCTTGGCATCGCAACCACAAATGCAGGCGGCTGGCGGTGCCAGGGCTGAGCCCAGCTGAGCATGACAGACTCCTAAAGGACTGCAAGGAGCTGTTGATTTATTTAACTTTTTTCCTTCAAGTTTTCCAAGTCCGATCTTTCCCAGGAGGGATCCATGTTTAACTGTGCCATGCGGCGGTGTGAAGGAGCCTGATCCTGGGGCAGTAGCACCAGATGGTGACTAGTGAGATTCATGTTCACCTGCCAGCTCTGTTCCCATCTCTGTGTCTTAGCTTGGGCAGGTGTCCCCATCTCTGCCTTCCGCTCAGTAAGACAGGGCACTTAACACAGCCTCTTTATCTGCCACCCACATGAAGGATGCTCAGTACCTCCAGCCCATGTGCTTTTGTTCAGGGCAGGTATAGTGGAAAGCCAATTAACAGGGCAGGTTTAAGGCACCTATTGCCTACAAGGCAGTTGTCATGCCTGCCTCTCCTCATTACCAGTGTCATGTTTGGTTTTAGGGCCAGACTGCCCTTGAGTCTAGCTGCCTGGGGAGCATCCTGTTTCTCTGGATGTCTAGCAGTCCCCAGCAGCAGTGGAGAGAAGTGAACTGGTCCCTCCAGCTGCTCTGAATTCCCTGGTGTTCTCGCTGCCAAGGAAGGTCCCACTGGTTCCCTGCACCTTTTGTTGCTCAAAGTGACAGCTTCCTTATGGGACCTATAGCCCTTGGCTGGATGTTCCTCCTTCCTCTTGTCCTTCTGGCAACCATTTAATAAGCAAACCCATCAATGATGAACTCTTCCCAGCTGGCCCACAATGCAGCTAGTTGAATTCTGCCTTTTCTTTTTAAGCAAGTTCATTTTCTTCCTCCTCCTGGCAATTGATAATGCCTATGAGAGGGTTCTCACCTCCTTCTGCTGCCTTAGATGTCTGAGTACCACTTCCCCTGCTTGCCCAGGCAACTGGTAAGTCTATTTGTTTTCGGTCTCCCTGGAACAAGCCTGGCCTTTTATTTCATGGCTTTGTTCTGCTCTGCCAGCAGCACTGCAGCTCCCCTGTCAAAGCAAAAGAGGAGAAGAGTTGAGCTCCACATGCTGAGATGTGACTGGCACTGGTACGAGATGGAAAACGGGCTCAGATTTGTCCACACGTGACCCAGATGTTTTTGTTTTGATTTCTTTATTTGTTTGCTACTTTTCCCAATGCATGCTGCTTTGCTCTGGAGGATCTCAGCTTCTGTTATAAACAAATCAAACTTTTTTTTTTTAAAAAAAAAGGAGGAAAAAAGGTGTTGGAGGAAGCAGTGACATTTGGGAATGTGAGCAAAGCAATGTGCTGAAAGCTTGAAACAACAGCTTGAAGGCAGATCGAGGTTGTCCCTTGTGGCTGTCAGTCCCCTACCCTGGCTGTATCGAGCCCGCCGGCCTCACTCCCATTGCACTTTCCTTTTGCAACTGCTGAGTGAATGCTATATGGCATTTTAATAATAACCAAAGGCTGAAGATTTCACATGGCTCTGAGCATTGGGCTACAGGGCTCGGCTTTGGCAGGTTAAAATTTTGGAGGAGCTCTAAGACTCCTGCACCCTTCCTGACTGAGCATCTGCACACTATATACTGAGGTGGTGCCTCAGTTTTACATCTCAGTTAAGTTTAGTTGGGGAAAGTATCATCAATTTAAACCTTGCACAGCAACACGGTTTAACAGCTCCCTGCTGCACCGATCGGACTGAGGTGCAAGCTGAAAAATTCAGATCCCGATCCAGAATATGAATGTGCCAGTATTTGGGTGTGTAGGTCTGGAGCTGTGGTCTGACTCACTTGCAAATGGATACCCTTTGCAAAACGTGGATCAAGGTTCAAATTCTTGTCCCTCCTCCAAAATTAAATAAAGGTTGAAGAAATTCTGAGAGAATTCAGTGTTTTGGTCCTGGGCCATCTGAAAGGGGTGAAGTATGTGCTTAAGTACTTTGTTGAATAGGAAGAGACTTGAGCATGTGCTTAATGTTATTAAGTGCTTAACTGTTTTTGTTGAATCAGGGCCCCCATCTTTTAAAGTCAATACTAACCCCTTAGGCTGCATCAAAAAGGATTTGGAAAAGAAGTGGCATCCAGCTCCTGCCGATGTTTGACTGCTGAGCTCTGCATGCCTGCTTTGAAGGCTCCTTCCTCTAAATCTACTCTCATTGCTATTCCAAATCATCTAAAGGACTTGTCCCTGGCTCCCAGGTGATTATGCACGAGACCATGGAGAGTTACAGATATTTAACACACCCCCTGACACAGCTCCCAGAGAAGTTCAGCTGTCCTGTGGTTTCCACTGGTGGCATCAGGGTGGCAGGATAGTACCAGGATGTCAAAGAGTGATGCTGTTCTGCTGGTCCAACCTAAGAGTTACACTGCACACCTTCTGATGTCTTCCCTTGGTGGCTGCTGTGCTGCTCCTTGGACCCAGCTTCTCCTTGGTGCGAGAACCCCTGAAGTTAGTTTGGTTAAAAGGAGCGGGTGAGCATGAGCTAAGCTGGCTCCGTGGGGTGATGCGGATTAGGGGATGAGCACAGGGGCACGGCAGGCTCACCCGTCACCAAGAGCAGGGAAAAAAGGGTAGCCACAGGCAGTGAACTTTTCAGCTGATGTAGATGCTGCTGGGAAGAAGGTATCCCCAAAAGTCTGCAACAAGAGGATGGGTATGAACCTCATCCCCTAGAAACAGTGTTTTGGTGGCACAAGAGCTGGAACTGGCATGTAGTGTTTTGGGAGAAATGAGGGTCCAGGAAGAAGCAGAGAAAAAATAGCAACTTTTCCTGCTTTACAGGTGAAAGAGCGTCTGAGAGCAGGATGGAAATAGATGGAAAACTTATGCCTAGATGAAAGTCTTGAAACGGAATACATTATGCATGAGAATAACAGTCGGAATCTGAGAGCCACTTGGAGGTAATCATCTGAAAAGTGGGAACGATTCTGGGCAACAATTTCAGCCCACTGTGGAGGCACCAGAAATGGTTACCAGAAACCAGTGTTTTATTTTAAGGGAAGACAAAGTTAAAATCACAGGTCTGGAGTGGCCTTCTCCAGACAAACCAAATGCAGCCATCCCTCCCCTGTGTTCTCTCCCAAGTCTGGAGGGACAGGCAGACTGGTGCTGTCCCGGGACAGGGCTGACAGTGCCATCCCATGACTACCAGTGCCATCCCATGACTACCAGTGCCACAGGAGGGGGAGGCTTTGATGTGCAATGCAAATATATTTTGAAATGAAGTAACTTCCCCAGTGCTGCCTTGCCATTGCAGGCTATTTTTTTTTTTAAAGAAAAAATATTCCTGCCTGCGCATCTCATGCTAATACAGCAAATGGTAACGCAAAGATGCAGCGTGCCCTGAATCAACAGCTCAGCTGTGAGATTCAGATTGAAGTTTTGGACGAATAATTTCTGGAAATTGAAGTGCCGCTCTTTTCTCTTCCAGCTTTGCAGATGCCTAAGTTGACAGAAAGTGTGTTCTTCCAGGACAAAGCCTTCGTCAAGGAAGATTAAAAAGTGATATTCCCTCTTAAACCAAAATTGATAAGAGGCTCAATATTCAACAAAATGATTGAACAATGAGAACAACAGAGATTCAGGTACCACTGCAGGTCAGTTTGCACCTGAATCCAAAGCCAGCCTTTCGTGTATGGCAGCTCCTCAAATCAGGTTTTAAGTTAAAGCTCAGGGACTGACAACAAGTCCCTCCGGAGCCCTATCTGTTCCGACTCACATCCTGTTGTTTACGTGTCGCAGGCTCCATGACTGCACACCTGACCTTCCAAGTTTTATGGGGCTCAGTGATGCAAAGCCTGGTGCCAGTGCCACCCCCCTTTTAGCAGGCACGTGCCTTAAACAACAGCAAGAGGTCTGTGTTTGTACTCGCTAGCACAGTGGAAAGGGAATTATTTCAACCAGAGATTTACGTGGTTTGGGTTTTTTTGTAGTGGTTCTTTGACCTGTTGTTGTTACACACTAAATAAGACTCTATTCTGTTAACCCTCTGAGGATGGAAAACCAGCAGGGAGACAATGTGTGGAGAGAAAACTGAAAATTTTAGGCGAAGTTCTTAAATGCAAAATTAAGTTCTTAGATGCAAAGAATGGGAGGGTGAGATAGTGAGAGGAAAGTGATGCACTGAGGACCATCTAGCAGACCAGTACTACCACAAGGCCATTTCAGCCTTTTTCCTTTACATGTGAGATCTCCTGTTTTAAAGGGAGAGCCCAAATGACAGGGGATAGTACACCTAATCTCTTTTGCCTCTGCCACTAAGTCTCATGATCTTGGTTGAGTTATTTAGCCCATCTCTATATCCAAAAGGTTAAAAGCCAGTTCATAAAGTGTGCTGTCTGGTATAAACAAGATACATGCAGGTTGCCTCTGATTCATATTCAAGGGCCATTTTTCACTGGCAGCAGAGCTGATGTAAAGAGGCCTTTGTCCAAGTGAGCATCGGCTGAGACTGAATGAACTCCTTTAAAGGCTGCAGGGTTAGAATTTGCTGAAGGGAGGGAAAAAGAAAAAAGCCAAAGTCCTTGCTGTTGCTGTCAGGTTTGTATGAACTAAAACATGTTGTGGGCACAGTTTGATCTTGCTCCGCTTCCCACGGCGTGCAGGCAGGCTGGAATTGGAAAGCCTTCCTGTGAGCATTTCTGCCCAGCACCAGGCTCCCATCACGTGTCCCGCTTCAGCTGAGGGGTCCCAAGGCCATCCAAAGAGCAGAACTGCAGCCAGCTCTGCCTTCATCACTGGCAGTTTGGATGCAAAGCCGTACTGAAAATTATGTCCTTTCTTCAGGGAAGGGCTTACTACTTTGAGCACGAACCTCTCCAGTTCTGGGCTGGATGCTGAGCTGTGGCTGTTTACGGATGCGTGGTGGAGTAGGCGCAATGATTCAGCTAGTAAGGAGAGCATGGAATGTATGAGCCTGTTCGGGACAAAACATTTTGGCCACACAGCTGTCACTGTTGCTATACCTTCACTACCAACCATACATTAGCAGGTCAGGTTAGCACTGTACGGTGTAAGCACTCACACAAGCTGAAGTGGGGCTACATTACTGTAGTAACAAGGGAGCCGTTGCTGCACTTAATTATAGTAGCAATGTTACCATGGTTTTGCAGCGTCCCCAAAGCAGAGATGGCCCCAGCATTGCCTCTCTTGTCCTGCTGCACTTTGCCTTCCTCCTCCCTACCCTTACGTGGATGCAGCACAGGGAAAAAGGAGGGCTGGAGGCAAGACCCTCTCTACCCGCCCTTCTTCTTCTTGCAGGGAGTTGGAGCAGAGCTGAGCTCAGAGGGGAACACAGATGGGTTTTGCTGGGGGAGGAGGGGGTCTTAGCAATGTGAAGGAGCAAGGGAAGGCTCAGCGGCATGAGTGGTCCTCTGTGCCATGGGTAGGTCTCTGAAGGTTAGATCAGGGGTCGTTGGGGATGGCAGGAGGAAAGGAATTCTGTGTAGCCAAGCACAGGTAGTCGCTTGCCTGGTAAGCAAGGATGTGCGTTTCTCCAGGGCAGATGGAGAACTAAGGGCAGAGGGAGAGGAGAAAGGAAGGCAGCTGGTGGTAGGGCTGGGTCTGGCCTTTGCATGGACTTGCTTTACTGGAGTGGCTGCCATTGGAGCCTATGTCAGTGTGGGGCCTGAAGAACATGAGCTCGTGCTCAGCGCATTGCTGTCCCTTGAGGAGACTTTATCGATCCTGACATATCCATGTTCAACCTTTTGTCAAAAACACCTTATGATGGAAAAGCTTTCTCTCCCTCTGGCTGTTCTAGTTCCTTCTGCTGGGAATTTTCCCCAGGCTGTCTAAATCTTAAACTGTAATTTAAGCCTATCATTTCTATTCTTCCACTGCTGGTGGCTGATTCGTTACAGCTTCATAGATATTCTTCTGCAAAGGCCATGCTGGTGAGGGCTGTTGCCAGTCTGATGTGCAGAGAAGAACACTGGCAGCATGGGTGCAAGAAGGCAATAAACTAAGCAGAAGTCCATGTCACCAAGGGTTAGGCAATTTCAAATGTAAATATGAAACCCAGCCCAGGAGAAGAAAAAGAGTCAAAAGTACAAGAACATCGGACATAATATTGTAAGGATGAATGAAAAGTAATTGCAGCAGAACTCTTCTGACAGGATTTGCTTGGTGAGGAGGGAGAAAGAAAAAAAAAAGTGAGAAAGCGTCATTTGGAATAGTCCAGCCCTGACTTCATTTGAACAGTGTCCATGAGCCATCAGTTGGCATTAGGGACATGATGTATTAGGTGATTTACTAAAATGCTGGTAAAGTTTCTTTATAGTGAACAATGACTAGGGTTAGCTTCAAGCTCTGCTTCTTGTCAGCTGTGAACATTATATGTGACAGTGGTTTGTTTTACTGCATGTTCCCCCTCCCCACGTTGCCCTTATCAGACCCTCTCTTATCCTTAAAAGAGAGGCAAAAATAAGACTGATCTTGCCTGGCTTTCCACCCTTTCCATCCAATTCTCTCACACATCTCCTCTAATTTAGGAACTAGAAGCACATTTTGCTACTTCTTTGCCAGTCTGACACCTGACAGAGGCAGCAGGCATTGGTGGAGCAGCCTTGTGATACCTCGCTGGGCTCGGGGCTCACCAGCTCTCCGGAGGTTCTTCATTGCTCTGGTTCCTTCACGAAGCAGAAACGGGTCTTCCATGGCCTTGGGGAGCACCACACCGTTTGAGGCAGCAACGCATGATTCAAAATCAGTCCTCTTCCTGACTAGACAGATGGACTGCTGCCTGCAAAAAGGAAATGAATGTCTTTGCATAGCTCGTAGTCTGACAGGAATGTCTGGAGAAGCTCTAATGTCGCTTCCCCGCAAGCAGCTATTGTCTGCATCCTCCTCTGTGGCCTCCTGGGTGACTTCTTGTTTTGCAAACAGTCCATCCTTCCTTCCACATTCCCTCTGGATGGAGGTTTTTGCTGGAGGGTTTCCTGCTCTTGTCTCTTCATCTGCTGAAATATCTGGGTTAACAAAAAGTGAATTGCTGAAATATCTGGGTTAACAAAAAGCAAAGAAGAAGTTATTTTATTTTCAAGTCAGATCAGGGTAGTGATCTTTTTTCCCCCCATGGTCCCTGCACAGCTGGTGGGACGATGATCTGCAGCAGACGAACAGCCAAACGTAGGAAATGCCCAAAGTAACAGTGAGAAGCAGGGAAAAGGAGAGCATCGCTCTTGTTTCCAGCAAGTGTTCACCTCTCATACCTGAGATTGGGGGAGTCAGATCATCGCAGTGACCCCATGGGAGATGCCTGTCCCTTCACCTAACACATAGGCAGTGGTACTGGGGGCGAGGGAAAGCGGAACTGTGTCTTTTGAGGGGAGACAACAGTCAGATCAGTTTAGAGCAAGGGGAAACTGAACCCTGGAGGGACCTAATCAAGTTGTCAGTGGTTCCTAATGCTGCAGTCACTAGCAGTTTTTGCTGTAACGATACTTACGTGGTAATGTTTTGACAGGCTGGGGTAGTGCTTGTCAGCTGAATATCTTGAGTTTGTGCTAAAGGTCCTATTCCACGTTTAAGGAATTTGGCTCCTGCATCTTGTTGACAGCACGGAAATGTTTCAACGCTGGACAAACGCAAGGAAATAAATGTAGGCTGCAGAGGTATGAGTAAAATGCATCATAAGTATGCTGCAGTTACCTATCCCCCAGAGAAAATGGTTTTTTAATTTGCAAAAAAAAAAAGAAGGAAACACTGCAAGGGTGTTTTGCTTCAGTTTAGGCTATTTGCTAGAATTGTTTGTGGTTAGCAACAAGCGCAGGGTTCACTTGTAGGAATAATGTAACCATGGTAATATGATAACACAAACTGATGTCAGTCTGGTTTGCTGATAAGATTTATACCCTATTATATCTCCAATGCAATTAAGAAATGCTTAGAAAATTAACATTAGAATAGATTAAAATAGAGTATCGGAGGCGCAGTAACAGCTGTAAGTCTTAAGCATAGTCCCTAGGCAGATGTTTCGGGATAACCTACCACCCTGCCTCTGATGGACTGTGTTACAATAAACGAGGAAAGCAATTGCTTTCATTTTACAAAGGGAAACTGCAACATTCCTCTTAATGTCTGCAATTTCCTACACTCATTTTGGTGTGACTGGTCAGAAATGAACCCAAGAAAAGTAACAAGTGTTAATTGGCTTCATTTAATCTAAACTGAATTTAATCTCCAGCAGGAGTGGAAGAGGGAAGGACAAGCGCATGCATTGGGATGTAGGGGTTTGCTCCTAGTAGGAAGGAAATTGATGGTGAAATGTGAGTCAGAAACTCTTGCCCGTCACCTATGTGTTTTGGATTCATTGCTCGTCATGCCAGCCACCACTTCCTTAGGGCTCCTTTTATATTAGCAGTGGCAGCTCTCTGCTGTTTCTTGTCTTGTGAACTCTGTGGGGCAGAGACCATCTCTTTATTCCCTATATATGAAACGCAAAGGGAACACAGCATTCCTCGCACTGAATAATAAAATCGAAAGAGGTGAACGAGGATAATGATAAAAGATGAGCCATTTCATAACCGCCTCTGTACCAGAGAGAATTACACCTCTCTTAACTTCCTAGCAACAGGAGCTTCTTGATCACTGTCTCTTCTCCTTCCCCGCAGGTAACTCACTGCCTCCCTCCGTGCGGTTTCTATGTTCAAGTTTAGGGCTTGGAATCTGGAATTATTTAGTTTTGGAGAATTTCAGCTGGTAACCCCAGTGAAGGAATAGCCACTTTACAAAGGCGTGTAAAAGCAAGTCCTTCAGCTGTTGCCCCAAGCCAGGAGAGGAATGGAAGACAGCTTTGGACTCAGAGACAGGATTTTTTGTATGAGAGTCGTATTACTTAGCCCTTGCTAAGTGTTTTGAGATGTTTGGTTTACTGAGATAGAGGCCTCCAAACGTTGTCCAGTCAGAGCTAATCTGGGGCTTGGGGCCTCCCTCTTATCTCAGACTTGTTTTTCACTGAGATGATCAACTGCCGTGTAACTGAGAGGAGAGAAACCAGTCTTAGTCTCTTGTTCCTTCTGTGCTTAAAATAGCTATTTTACTTGAGAATGATACCTAGCAAAGGCACCATTGTCTTCATCCTCTCACCTTATTGTCCTTCTGTGCTTCATTCTTTCATCTATATTCCACCACTCGTGGCTGGACTTTTTCTCTTGCTGCTTATGGACTCTTATTTTGTTGTTTTATGAACAGTCTCTTCCTGACACAATTGAAGGGACTGTATTTTGTACTCATTCTCTTTGGTCTTTCTGCTGCCCTCAAACCCTGCCTTTCTGGGCTCTTCCTTGTCTCCATGACCTCCACTCTGTTGAGCTGCATCCTAGTTCTTGAAGAGTCTTCTCTAGCTCTCCCTTCACTTGTGGTGTCTTAGGTCACATCTTGTTTTCCTTCTATTACTCACATAATTTGGCATTTCTTGCTGGCTGCTCACTTGCGCATCTCCTTCTTCCACGCTGTCCAGCCTCCTAAATCCCACTGCTTCTCTGGCACCTTTTATTCCTTCATCTATGGGGGTGAAACCCAAGCTCCTCTTCTTCAGATTCCCCTGCCCTTCTTCTTTGCTGATCCTGGCTGCACAGTGAGTCTGGGTCAGCAGAAGATGCGTTCTCCTCTCCACATGATGTAGGCAGTTGACTGTTTTGGCAGTTCTTGTGTTTCTTTTCCTTCCTGGAATGGATGCTCTGTGAAGGATGAACACAGAAATGTCAGCAGGGAGTACAGGAGATGAGCAGCATCTTACACCTTTCAGAGCAGAAGAGGTGACTTGGGAGGAAGGAACTGGACCGAAGTCTACCAAATGATAAGTGGCAAAATAAATAAATAAATGTGAACATTAAGACAGATTTTATTTAGCGTTATAATTTATTTTTGAAGCAGTATCTACATTATACAGTGCATAACAGCACAGAAATAGCTGAAATAGCTTAACATAAATATTGCATGAAGCTTTGTGTGGAAACGCATGCAAGGCACAGAGCTACATGCAAAATCTGGCTGAAAAGGGTGAAGGAAAGCGTGGGAGCTCTCTGCTTCCGTATCTGGAGAGCTTCTGCTACCCGCTTAGGAAAGTAACTCTGCATTGCAACACAGCTTTCAGTATAAACATGCTCAGAAGGTGCTGTGTGCCAAGCTCCACATGGGAGAGAAAGCCATGGAGCAGGTTTTTAGGTCAGCAGTGGTGGCCTTGAGGTTGTGGAGCCAGGCTTGAACCTACTTCTGGGCCTTTTATGGGCCCAGATACATCAAATAAGTAGAGACAGTCCCACAGTATGGGACTTAGATTTTATTTCCAGTTTTGCTTAGCAACCTCAGTCCTTTGCCCTTGGAGTATGCCTTGTCCATTCAGTGTTTGTCAGTTCTCTCTGTGGCTGCAGTTTCATCGTCTCTTGAACCTGGCAGGAGCTACATTGCTCCGCAAATAAGTGGCCCTTCCTCTTCTGGCTGCTTATTCCAGTGCTGCCTGGCCTTCCCCCTTTTGCTGACCCGGAGACCGACATCTCCATCAGCAGCTCGGACAGCACAGCAGGCATGGATTTACCTGAGGACCTATCATTCATGCTGTATGTATTTTAAGGGTGTTACTTTGGGCTGGTTGAGTTCTCGTTCCACAGCCTGAGAGTCCATGAATGAACATCCATTAGTGCTTGGAGTGCTTTAGGTGTGCTTCCTTCTTTTGCTTTGGTTTTACTCAAAATGAACTCAGATCATTTGTCCTCGATCCTCCTGTGATGCAAATTGAAGCACGGTAAGCTGGGACAACCTAGAGAGTTGGTTTAAAGAGGCACTCCTAATCCAAACTAAAATATGAACATAGATGCACGGTGCTGATACAGCCATGGGGTGAACCAGCTCCAGGAAAAGATTAAAAGCAAAAAGAAATGGAGCTAGCTTTAGCTTTGACCATCCTCTGAGCTGATGCATGTCACCTTACATTTAGGCCAGTGTTTAGGATGGACCAAGGGCTGATTAATAAGTGCCAGGAGGAAAACGGATCTACTCTTTAGAAAGCACTTTACATTGGATTAAGAAGACTGCGAAATAATGATCTGTGTGAGCTGCAGGCTCTCGGAACAAGGACCAACACCTGCAACGGGTAATGTGGGTGCACAGTATGCTGTGGTGTATTGTCCACTGCAAAATGTGTGGGAAGAGGGAGACAAATTTCATCCGAGACCTTTCAGTACCACAAACACTCATGAACTTCTGAGGAACGTAAGGAGAGCAGAAAAGAGCATTTCAGTATGCTCATAATGTCCATGAGAGCCACTGTGTGGTGGGCTCACATCTTTCCAAACAAACCCCGTATCGTGAAGGACTCATTCAATGCTTTCCTCTTCCTTTTCCATTCTTCTGCCCCCTCAGAACATGTCCGGAACTCAGTTTTCACTCTATTTCGATTACGACATTTTTCTCTTTTCCTTCAGCATTTGCATTTCCCTCCTTCTTTCCACTGCGTGCTCATTGAAAACCTAATCTCAGCTCCCTTGCCACAATTAGTCTACACGCTGTTACAGAGTTCACTTACTTACGGCTTTTTTGGCTCCTCCACTCAAACGGGCTTTGAAGCAACACCACGCTGGTGCTTTGATCCTCGCCCCGATGCTGCTGCCAGCACCCTGGTGCCAGGGCTTCCACGTTCTCCTCCGCTTCCCACCTTTCCATACCCCCTCACGCCTTCACGCCTGGATCAATCTATTTATCTGTCTATCTATCTATCTATCCATCGTCTATCTATCTATCATCTATCTATCTATCATCTTCTATCTATCTATCTATCTATCTATCATCTATCTACCTATCGATCTATCTACCTATCGATCTATCTACCTATCGATCTAATCTTTATCCCCAGATTCAGCAATTCACGCTCCCGATTTCGAGCTGTGTAACAACCCCCCCACGTCCTGCCGGTGGCCCCCGACGGCGCCGTGCGGGGCTGCGGAGATCACTGCTGGAGACTTTTTCGGGGAGGTCAGCGGGTAGCAACGCCCGCATCCCTCACCTTCCCGCACCCCGCGGGGCGGGAGGAGGAGGAGGAGGAAGGCGACGGCGGGCGTG